>NW_021604579.1:5527266-5536010 GCF_004785775.1 Grammomys surdaster | reverse complement strand
AACCCTGTCTCAAAAAACAAAAAAAAAAAAAAAAAAAAAAAAAAAGGTAAACTATTAGACCAATCCAGACTCAGCAACATGACTTAGAAACCAAAGGATAGCTAGTAAGGTGTTAGCTGGGGAGCAGTCTGGGCCAAAAAGAAGTGGGAGCTGAGGAATCAAGTAGGTACTGGCTTGATTCCCTGTTCTCTGAAGACTGGGTCACAAGGCTTGAGGGAAGTAGTGCTGGGCAAAGCTCAGGGTCAAAATCCCAGTTCTTGGGATTTGGGGTCACTGGTCTCCATTTAGTCTCCTGGAAGTAAGAGATCTATCTGTTTGCCCTTGTCTTCTGAGTCCTGGGATTAAAGGAGTGAGCTAGTACACCTGGTACATTATTGCTTTTAAGTTTAGATTTAAGTTTTAACCAATTTAACTGATTCATATAGAAGCAGGCCTGGTGGCACAAGTTGGCAATCCCAGCTACTGAAGAGGTAGAGGCAAGACTGCAAATTCAAAGTCATTCTGGATAACTATTTCAAAATAGAAAGGTTGGGGGTTTTTTTGATTGTTTTTGTTGTTGTTCTTGTTTGGTTTGGTTTTTCTTTTTTTCTTTTCTTTTTTTTTTGGGGGGTGGGGGGGTTTGGTTTTTCAAGACAGGATTTCTCTGTGTAGCCCTGGCTGTCCTGGAACTCACTCTGTAGACCAGGCTGGCCTCGAACTCAGAAATCCGCCTGCCTCTGCCTCCCAAGTGCTGGGGTTAAAGGCGAGCGCCACCACTGCCCGGCTAGAAAGATATTTTTAAAAAGGACTTGGAGGGCCAGCAAGGTGGTTTAGCAGGTAAGGGCACCTGCCTCTGCCTCCCATATGATTAAAAGTGTATGCCACTATGCCTGACTTCACTTGCTGTTCTTGAAGACCTGAGTTCAGTTCCCAGCCCCCACATGGTGTCTCATAACAATCCTTAACTCCAGTTCCAAGAGATTTGAAGCCTTCTCATGACTTCTGTGGGCCCCAGTCATATATGTGGCCAACACATATGCGTAACTTTTAAATTCCATGTGACAAACGGTAGAGAAAACAATTGCTACAGAGAATTGTGCTCACCTGGAGGACCATAACCCAAACCTAGATGAAAGATGTGAGCTAAGACTGGTTAGGCCAGCTGGACAGTGGTGGCGCACGCCTTTAATCCCAGCACTTGGGAGGCAGAAGCAGGTGAATTTCTGAGTTCGAGGACAGCCTGGTCTACAGAGTGAGTTCCAGGACAGCCAGGACTACCAGGACTACACAGAGAAACCCTGTCTTGAAAAACCAAAAAAAAAAAAAAGAAAGAAAAGAAAAAAGAAAAGGAAGGAAGAAAGAAAAGGAAGGAAGAAAGAAAAGGAAGGAAGGAAGAAAGAAAAAAGACTGGTTAGGCTGTACTTTACCAGACAGTGGAGAAAAACATTCCAACTAAAGGATGTACCCGCCTCCAATTCTAAATGGCAAACACCTGACAGCACATCACTCCAGGTCAGCTCTTCAGGGAGGCAGGCCCCCATTCCAGCATTTTTTTTTCTTGAACTTTGACTCTGCTGCCTAACCTCCAGAGTACTGGGATTACAGGCATGCCCTGCCACGCCCAGTTTTCTGTAGCGCTGAGGATTCAACTCAGAGCTTTCAGTATGAATGGCAAGCAAGCATCAGTATGAAAGGCAAGCAAGCACTCAACATCTGAGCACATCCCTAGCCCCCAACAGCATTTATCTTCCTGTACAAGCCTCAGTCTGTCTCCTTCCCTAACCCAAGTCATCAGCTCCCTGAGAGCTGTTCCTGCCCAGCTCATTTGAGATTCTCTGCCTAAGGTTGCACAGAGTACCTTTTGTTCAATTTTGTGATTCTCTCCCGTTCATTATCTGATCTCTCTGTTGGTCCACAAGATTCAAGAGGCTGGGAGGCAGAGGCAGGCGGATTTCTGAGTTCGAGGCCAGCCTGGTCTACAGAGTGAGTTCCAGGACAGCCAGGGCTACACAGAGAAACCCTGTCTCGAAAAACCAAAAAAAAAAAAAAAAAAAAAGATTCCAGAGGCTGAGTTGTACTGTGTTGCTTAGGAAACCAATCTGAGCACCAGATTCTTTAATCCTGCAACAGTGGGATTCCCTGACTGTGACAGCATCACCTCCCAGAATAGAAGCAGAAGGCTTTCTCGATAGAAAAAGAAACACTCATTTCATGCCATCTTTTGGAAACAGCAGAAGATAAATAAAGGCCACCCAATGCCCTGGAGGCTCCTTCTCTTCCCCATAAGTAGATCAGACTCTGCCAAGCCCAGGTGTCCACAGCAGGGCTCCCTCTGTGCTCAACTCAAATCAGGCCTCAGGTTAAAGCCTAAAGACCAATTTCTAGATCCATGGTAACTGACTGCTGGCATTAAATATTGTCACTAAAATAAAAGCTCTTAACAGGTGTCTAGTTCCACAGTTGCCCTTTTATTTCCTCTTCCAAAGGGTAAAAAGCCCTAAAGGTAAGGAAGAGACAGGGTCTTCCTTAGGACAACAAAACACATCAGAAGCAGAGACAAGATTGGAACTCATGCCTTTCCTTCATTCCTTGCCTAATGCGTTTTCACAAACTGCTCTGTGGAGGTGGCTTCTCATAGCAACAGCTCTTTGGCTGGACTGGGAGATTGCCATTGTTTGCCATTCCCACACATCTCAGAATCTGGCTCTTTACTCAACTAGGGAAACAAAGTAAGAGTGGGAAGCCAAAAGCAAGGCTGACCTTAGCCTGAAGGGCAAGCCTCTGCTCCTACACAAGGAGAGCAGGGCGAGGGATATTTAGCTGAAGGATATTAGAGGGCTTGGGTCAGCTCTGCCTTCCTGGCCTCAAACCTCCTGCCCTACCCTGTGCATCAGTAAACCAGAGGGTAGAGCAGAGTACAAGAAGAAATTAATGCTATCCTAGCCTGAGGGAGAAAGGAGCCTGACTGGAGATCTTCTCCCTCTTCTGGTACACCTCAAGGGAAACCTCAGACCCCCAGGCCCGATGGGCCAAAAGTTAAGAGATGAAACCAGAAGTTAAATGTTCTTCCTGAAAGTTTATAAAGAATGAAAGTCAGAGGTTAGGCTGGCCTCTGGGTTCCCTATATGAGAAGCAAGCCCATGGGTGTTTAAAAGTTTTCTCTTGCCCGGCAGTGGTGGTGCACGCCTTTAATCTCAGCACTTGGGAGGCAGAGGCAGGCGGATTTCTGAGTTCGAGGCCAGCCTGGTCTACAGAGTGAGTTCCAGGACAGCCAGGACTACACAGAGAAACCCTGTCTCGAAAAACAAACAAACAAAAAAACAACAAAAAAAAACAAAAACAAAAAAAGTTTTCTCTTTTCAATGACATGAAGTGTGCTTAACGTATCTGGCACGAAGCATTCATGATGAATGTGGTCAGATGATCTGGCTCAAATCTTTACTTTTTTGAGTGACCTTGGGCAACTGCTTAACCTCTCTGTACCTCATTCTTTGTTTGTTTTTTGTTTGTTTTTTGTTTTTTGTTTTTTGTTTTTAGAGACAGGGTTTCTCTGTGTAGCCCTGGCTGTCCTGGAACTCACTCTGTAGACCAGACCGGGCTCTAACTCAGAAATCCACCTGCCTCTGGCTCCCAAGTGCTGGGATTAAAGGCGTGCGTCACCACTGCCCGGCTCATTCTTTCATCTATGAAATACCATGTATCGAGCCAAGCATGAAAGGGACATCACCTAGCAGTGATGGTACAGCTGGAAGGCAGAGCACTCCCCTAGCATGTGAAAGGCCCTAGGTTCAATCTCAGCACCTCCAAGGAGAAGAACGGTTGGAGAGAGAGAGTTCAGCAGTCAAGGAGCACCCAGGTTAGGTTCCCAGTACCCACATAGTGGCTCATGACCATCCATAATTCATTCCAGTTCCAGTTGATTTGATGCTCTTTCTGATATCCATGGGCAACAGGCATGCATGTGGTACATACATACACATCAGCAAAATACTCCTACACATAAAGTTTCTTAAAATTCTTTAAAAAGAAAAACACCTTGTACCATTCTGGACGTTAATACATGGCTTATATTCTAAGTATAATTTAATTTCTAGCTGGGTATGATAGCACATGTCCATAATCCCAGCACCCAAGAGGCTGAGATAAGGGGAATATGAGTTGGGACCAAGCCTGAGCTACAGAGTGAGCCCACATCTACAAAACAAAACAAAACACCTTAGTTTTCAAAGGACAAACTAGGTAAACTCTCTTTATGCCATGAGCAATTTGTACAAAGAGGCACCTCTTTCAGAGGTGAATACAGCCACAGCCCTGCTCTGCAGAATTTGGCACTCAACTTCAACCTTCAAGGCCAAATACACACTTGGCATTCAGATCCTGCCCACAGGGATCCTCTCTGACCACTCTGTCCAGAAGCCTCTCTTAGCCTCTCTTACCATAGAATGTGAGTCCTGGACTGGCCTTCGAGGTCCCATGTCCTTCCTTCCACCCTTCCAAATCTCCTTGACACAGGTTGTGCCCACCACACAGTGGGGCCCCAGGAAGACTTGTTAACTGACGTAGTCAGTGTGGCTTCTGGTTCTGAGCCAATGAGTAGCTGGCAATTTCTCAGTTCTCCAGAACTGGCTGCAAAGTGGTGGCAGGTGTAATTCATCTCTTTCACCGGAACCGGGGCCCCAGGGGAGCCCGCTGGGACCCGGCTGCGCATTTGGCTCAGAATCTAGACCAACAGCTCCAGGTAAGGGGGTGGGGAGGTGTGGCTATTTACTCCCCCTTTCCCCAAGAAGGTACAGAGAGAGAGAGACCCTAGGAATCTATACATAAGACTGAGTCCCAGATGAAGGATCAATTCGGACTGTGATGCTACTATGTTTCTATTAAGGTCTTAGCGTGATGGTGGAATGCTTAGGAAACCGACCGGTTTTTAGTGTGCCCCAGTGCAGACAGTTTCCAGCAGGTATTATTACCTCATCAAGGCTCTTTTTTGCTGAATCCTGACATGAACACCCTGGGGCCTTAGGAACAAACCTCTTCCCCTGTTTGCCAGAGAAAGGGGATGAAAACGGTTGCCTTATAAAGGGATCTGAGGAAATTGGTGGCCCCGGATGCCGATGGAAATAATTTGAGCTGTACTAAGTTTTTTTGTGCCTCTCTCCTCCCGATTATTGGGCAGGGAAAACTTCCAAGAGCTGTGCCTCCTACTCCCAGTTCTCAGGACCTATCAACCCTTCATTCACCCTTGGGAGACAAATAATGAGACGTCACTTTACTAGGCTTTCAACCCAGGATGTATGGCTTGATCCGGGAAGGACGCTCTTCTCCAGCCCAACTCCGGGAACCTGAGCCTGCCCCTACAAATGTCCCCGTCCCCGTGGCCTGTAGCACCCACACTCACCAGCTCCATCCTCAGCGCCATGATCTTGTTCCCTAGGCCGTGGACGGTGCTGGGCGCCCCCGGGAGCAGCACATCCCCAGAGGTTCCCAGCTCGCACTCGCCTCGAAGCCCGCGGAGCAGTCCTTCGGGCGTCTTCCTGCCCACCTTGCCCTCCACGTCTCGCAAGTCAGGCGTCTGGGACTCCGCGGTCCCCTCCATGTGGGCCCAAGCTAGAACAGGACTGGGCGACCAGGGTCCGGTTCCCAAGGGTCCTCCCTTCTCTGCTACGAACGCCGAGCGAAACCCGTGGATCCCCGCCCGCCCCGCGCCGGGGGTGGGGTGGGGTGGGGTGGGGGAACAGGAGGAGGGCGCCGTAACGCTCAGAAAAGCCGCGCAGTTCGGGGAGCGAGGTACCGAGTGGTGCGCACACAACCTCTAACCCTGGAGGCATGCGAATCCTGGATAAGGAACTGAAGATCCTCCTGCCTCTGCTGGGATTAAAGGTGCCACCACAACCTGGCTCTTTTTTTTTTTTTTTTTTTTTTTTCCCAATAGAGAGGGTCTCACTGTGTGGTTCTGGCTAGCTTAGAACTTGCTATGGAGAGTGGACCGGCTTTGAACTCACAAAGACCCACCTACCAGTGCCTTACCAGCATAGGAATTTAAATCCTTTTTAAAGATTAATTTTAAAGATTAATTTTTATCTTAATTACAATTATTTTGTGGTATGTTCATGTGGGGATATGTACACATGGGTACAAGTGTCTAGAGGCCACGGTGGGTGGGGGGCGGCAACAGATCCCTGGAAACTGGACTTACAGTTGTGAGCTATGCACCATGTGTGCTAGGGACTGAACTCGGGTCCTCTCTAAGAGTCCTATGTGCTCTTACCTGCTGAGCCATCTCCAGCCCCAGTCCCGAGAGTTGGCATTTCTAAGAAGCTACAGGGAATGGCCATGCTACTGCTCTTAGGGCCACACCAAATGACACGGGTATGTTTCTAAGCTGTTTGGACTTAATTCGTAGGTAAAGAAGGGCAATGAAAGAAAATGTTTTGTTCTGTTTGGGATTTTAATCCAAGTATTTCCAGCGCAACGTTACAAAAAGCTTTACAATGAAAAAATACTTCTTCCTTCTACTCTTCCACAGCTCTGGGCCTACTTCCTAAAAGCAACCCACTTTCAGTTTGTTCTTTTTGTAGTTTTTTGTTTGTTTGTTCATTTGTGTATATGTTTAACTACTCATAATTCTAGATTTCTATTTATTAATTTACTACATGTGTATCTATGTGTCTCTGTGTGGACACAGAGGTCAGAAGCAGGTCTCAGATCTCCCAGAACTGGAGTTACTAGAAATTGTGAACCATCTGCTACAGCTGTTGGGAACTGAACTCAGGTCCTACTTGTAAGAGCAATATGTGCTCTTAACTGCTAAGCCATCTTTCCAATCCAATCATTCATAATTCTAAACAATCTTCTACCACTCCTAAATTTAAATACTATATACTGACTTTCTATAAATATATGGGTGACTTTTTTTTTTTTTTGAGGCAGGGTTTCTTGATGGCCTCGACTTAGAGGTCCATTTGCCTCCCTAGTGCTGGGATTACAGGTCTGTGCCACAGACTCAGGCTCAAATATATGGACTTTGTTTTCCTTTGAGACACAGTTTCATATAGCCCAGGTCGGCCTCAGTTGTGTAGCTGAGGATGGCCTAGACCTTCTGATCCTGCCTTTTTCCAAGTGTTGGGTTCACAAGTGTGCACTGTCATACCTTAGCTCTCCTTTGCATTACTTGACCCACAGTTATTGTGGTAGTTTAAATGAGAATGGTTCCCATAGGCTCATCTATTTGGATGCTTGGTTCTCAGTTAATGGAACTGTTTGGGAAGGACTAAGAGGCGTGGCCTTATTGGAGAAGATGTGTTGTTGGGGGGTGAGCTTTGAGGTTTCAAAGTACCCGAACCATTTCTGGTTAGTTCTCTCTGCTTTGTGCTTGTGGATGGAGATGAGATTTGAGCTTTCAGTTATCAGTCCAGCAGATGCCTGCCTGCCTACCTAATGCCATCCCCCACCCCTGTGGTGGCCATAGAGTCTAACCCTCTGAAACCCATGAACCTCAGTTATCAGCCCAGCAAATGCCTGCCTGCCCGCCCAGCAAATGCCTGCCTGCCCACCTAATGCCATCCCCACCCCTGTGGTGGCCATAGAGTCTAACCCTCTGAAACCCACGAACCTCGGTTTTAAATACTTTTCCTTATAAAGTGCCTTGGTCAGGGTGTTTTGTCAGAGCAACTGAAAAGCAACTATGTTTTTTCTTTTATTTATTTATTTATTTATTTATTTGTTTATTTATTTATTTTACATCCTGATCAAAGCTCCCCTGAAAAAGTTTGTAACTAAATTTTTAGCCAGAGATTAACAAAAATATTTGCCTTTGTGAAAAATTTCTCTGGATTTTTCTTTTCTTTCTTTTCTTTTTTTTTGAGAGAGGGTTTCTCTGTGTGGCTCTGGCTGTCCTGGAACTCACTCTGTAGACCAGGCTAACCTCCAACTAAGAGATCTGCCTGCCTCTGCCTCCCAAGTGCTGAGATTAAAGGTGTGTATGCCACCACCATCCTGCCTTACTCTGGACTTTTCAAGGATCAAGGAAGATTGAAGAAGCAAAACAAAACTCTGAGTAAAGAAGATTAACTAAAAACCAAAAACAACTAAAAGTTCCTGGAATGGCTAGTTGGAGAGAATTTGAGGCACAAGCAAAATAATTGGGCAACAGATTAGTTCATTGGTTTCAAATGGTATTGTAAGGACCCAGGAAGAGGACCCCAACTCAAGTCCCAATTAGCGCGCACCCAAGGAGACACGAGAGACTTACTTGATGCAATGGCAAAAGGCAGTTTACTAACAAGGGCCCTTGGATCAAAACTCATCCCACGCAGGGGAGAGAATTACGATGAAGACCCCAGGAAGTTTAGAACTTTTATAGGGGGAGGCACAAGGGGGAAGGGAAAAGTGGGAAATTCTGGCGCGATTACATATGATTGGATATTTCAAACATCAGCACTTTGCGTAAGCAATCATTTTGACAGGCTGGATGGCCCACTATTTTTGACCATGAAGCCTCAGACCTTCTAGGATAAACACCAGGTGGCCCATTACTCACTTGGGCATGTTTAGACTGGTCAAGATATGTCTTTGGTTGTTTCTACATTTCTGGTCACCTCGTCCCTAGAGGGGCTTGATATTTTTATTATGGCTACTCTCAGTAAGCTCAGCAAGCTGTCCTGCGGTCTTTGCCAAGTTGTTTGTGGTCTCTGCTAAGCTGTTTTAATTTTTACCCTTACAGTATTTGCTATTTTCTTGCCTGCTGTGACAAAATACCTACAGAACAG
>NW_021604579.1:5500830-5522266 GCF_004785775.1 Grammomys surdaster | reverse complement strand
GGGTGGAGGATTGGGGCGCGGGAGGTCGCTGTTACTGTTCTACCCCAGGACTGAGAAGGACTGGGATTAGGATCTTTTAAGGACTGAATCGTTAAGAGTTGATTGAGTTACTGGCCTCCGCCTCAGAGGCCCTGAGCCCGGACACAGTTCCTCTACCCCCAGGGAATTTTCAGGTGATCCAACTCCTCTAAAGATTTTCTGGCCAGACCCAGAGAAGTTAAGCCACGTTACCTAGGGCACACAGCTCAGCAGTTTGTTGAGAGAAGTCATTCCAGAAGGCATTAGGTTTTGGGACAAACATTCTACTCTATGTAACTGTAGTCCCCTCAGATTCCTGAAGTCATGGACTGGCCGGGACAGGGGTGACTCCCTAATCCAGTATGGATGACTGGAAGCCTAGTCCCCTCATCAAGCCCTTTGGGGCTAGGAAGAAACGGAGCTGGTACCTTACCTGGAAGTATAAACTGACAAACCAGCGGGCCCTGCGGAGATTCTGTCAGGTAAATGAGGTCCCACGTGTCCCAAAAGCTGGCTTCCTAACTCTACCCTAACATAAACTATGAACTAAGTACCTTGGCTACCAAGAAGAGGCAGCAAATTCCTGGAGGGGAAACCTCTATGTGTTAATGGCCTTCTCAGGCAGTGGTTTAGACCCAGGATTCTGGAATCAGAACCCAAGTCTGACCTCCTAGGCATCCAACAGAAACCAGAAGTCTGGTCAGGCAGGCTTTGCCCCTGACACCCAAACTGTCAGGCAGTGTGGCCTGCATTCTTCTGTGTCTTCTGATTCTCCACTGTGGTTCTCGGGTCCTAAATCCATCTCAAGGAACTAGTTATGGAAGAGACCAAGGAGGTCAAGGACTCAAATGGGAAAATACAAGACCACGGGGTAGGAAGGGCCTGGTTGGTGGAGGGAGACCTGTCAGGGGACATTCTCTGGGAGATGGCCATAAATCCATGTCCTGATTGAGAACCAGAAAGAGGAGAGACAGGTCTTGGAGAGAGGTCTCCTCTCCAGCCAAGGTCATATTTTCAGAAGGCCTCTGTGATCTGGAGAGGGCTTGCTGCAGTCATCCCCATTTTTCTACTCAGACAGGGGCTGTGCTTTTCCTGCTGGTGACTGTCATTGTCAACATCAAGTTGATCCTAGACACTCGGAGAGCAATCAGCGAGGCCAATGAAGACCCAGAACCAGAGCAAGACTATGGTGGGGGCCGACTGAGGGTGGAGTAGGGAGAGACCAGGGATCTCATGGCAGGAATGGCTTGCAGATCCCACAGGGTATGACTCTGCTAGTGAGTCATTATCCACGCCTGTTTTAACAATTCCCCCTCCAGATGAGGCCCTAGGACGTTTGGAGTCCCCTCAGCGCAGAGGCAGCAGTCCCCGACGTGTGCTGGATGTAGAAGTATACTCCAGTAGAAGCAAAGTGTATGTGGCGGTGGATGGCACCACGGTGAGTGGACCAGCGTCTTCAGTCCGTTCAGAACACGGTGGGAACTGCAGCCCTCTGCCTACTGGCTTGGACTTGTAGGATTAAGTGAACAGTATATGAAATGTCTGTGTGGCAAAGGCTTGGCAGTGATCAGGGGCATTAGCGGGCAGCTAACTCCCTTATTTATGTATTATGTAACCACTTCCTAATCCCTTTGGCTTCAGCCTTGGGCCAGACATTGGGGTCCTAGAGGTAATGGACCTGCCCTTCCTGGAGAGGCTCACTGGTAGAGGATTAAGAGATCTGCACAGTTAAGCAAAGACAGTTCAGGGCTCTTAGTGCCAGGAAAGTGTTAAAAGGTGGATTGTAAAGGGATGAAATCTTTTCTGATGAGGGTACCATGGGGCCTTTCTGGGAGAGTCAGCCTTCAGTCTGAGTTAGAACTGGAAACAGTGATAACACACCAGGCTGGTATGGCTCATGCTTCTGAGACCAGATCACCGTGAGCGCCAGGGCAAATGGCTGGACTTTGTTTCTGCTGCTTCGTAGGTGCTAGAGGATGAGGCCCGGGAGCAGGGTCGAGGCATCCACGTCATCGTCCTCAACCAGGCCACGGTGAGCTTAAGGATGGGCGAGCCAGAGGGCTGAAGCTGGACCCTCCCTGCTGGTGACCCTATCTCATAAGAGGTTTGTTCCTGCCAGGGCCATGTGATGGCAAAGCGTGTGTTTGACACATACTCTCCTCATGAGGATGAGGCCATGGTGCTGTTCCTCAACATGGTGGCGCCTGGCCGTGTGTTGATCTGCACAGTTAAGGTCAGTTGTGTCTCCTTAGCTCTGTTCTCCGCGCCCCTAACTCTGACTTTGCCCAGGGAGTGGCAAGAACTTCTAGAGAAAGGTGGCTCAAGTTCCAGGCTGAGTTTTAGGTTTTCGTTTTGTTTTTCATCAGTTCAGCAGTTACTAAGCATCTGCTATATGCCTGGTACTGCATTGGATGCTGAAGATGCAATACGAGACAGATTTCCTACCTCCCTGGAGCTCATATTGCAGTGATAGCAATAAAACAGTCAGCTCAGCCAGTAGTGTCAGGAAATGACAGGTGAAGAAGAAAATAAAGAGGTGGGATGATGTGGCTGCATTTTAGGGAGAGAACACCTCTTTTGGGAAATAGGTGGTGAGCAGAAGACTGAAGGAAGGGAGAAGTAAGCTAGGCGGTTGTCTAGAAGAAGAATTATCCTAGGAAGAAACTTCTGGAACAATCAACACAAAAGGCCTGGAGGTGGGGAAGTACCTGGCAAGCTTGAGGGAAAGCAAGGACGCCAATGGAGCTGGACAAGAGAAGAGGGTTGGGAAAAGTGTGTGATGAGGTGGCGGGATGCAGGTGCCGGTCACGTCGGTAAAGGACTCAACTTTTAGTATCTAAGGAACTTGGAATGAATCTCAGACTCTTAAGCCTTTCATACTTTTTTTGTCTGTGAAAGAGAGTAACCAAAGAGTATTGTTGGAGTCAGTGAGTCCAACACTGACTTACATAAAAGATTTTATATGTAGTGCTTGAAATGTAGCCAGTACTGAGTGAGGCCAGGTCTCCTGGACCCTCACAAGTCATGGTGACTGTCTGTTTTGGTCCTTCAGGATGAGGGCTCCTTCCATCTCAAGGACACAGCAAAGGCTCTGCTGAGGAGCCTGGGAAGCCAGGCAGGCCCTGCCCTTGGCTGGAGGGACACCTGGGCCTTCGTGGGACGAAAAGGAGGTGTGGGGACCAAGGCTGTCCACCCTGTAGTATCGAGGGAGAAGAAGAATGAGGGGAGAGAGGGTGGTTCGAGAAGGGAGTAGGCTAGAGTCAGTAAAGTAAGCAAGAAGAAGCCCCATTCTCGGAGTCTGAGCCTTCACTGTCCCTCATTCCTGCCTTTGGCCAGGTCCTGTTCTTGGTGAGAAACATTCTAAATCTCCTGCCCTCTCCTCCTGGGGTGACCCGGTCCTGCTGAAGACAGATGTGCCACTGAGCTCAGCTGAAGGTGGGATTAGTGGGTGCAGGGTTCGGGCAATGTTTGAGCAGAGAATGGGCGTTTAGATCCTCAATGAAGCTATTTTTTCCTTGACTGCGTGCTTGGGGCTTCCCCAACGTAGTTGCTAACATTCCCGAATCCTGTTAACTTCCTCCCTTAGAGGCAGAGTGTCACTGGGCAGATACGGAGTTGAACCGCCGCCGCCGGCGCTTCTGCAGCAAAGTTGAGGGCTACGGGAGTGTGTGCAGCTGCAAGGACCCGACACCTATTGAGTTCAGCCCTGACCCCGTAAGTGGGGCCAGAGCAGTGAGGTTTGGACTCCTTTTCAGCTTAGCAAAAGGCCTTAGGAACAACCCACACTTAGACATTCTCTACCTTGATCTGGTGGGGGTTGAGGATATATGCACACTGAACTCTGAAGGCAGGCTGGGGCTGGGACAGGCTGTGTTCCAGGGCTGGGTGGGGTGGACTGTGTGTGGAAAGACAAGAACAAGGAGGACTTCACTGCACTGAGGCTTCTTCCCTAAATGGAGATCCTACTTGAAGGGGGGATAAGGGAAGCTAAAAGCTGTTTCTCACACAGCTTCCAGACAATAAGGTCCTCAATGTGCCTGTGGCTGTCATTGCAGGGAACCGGCCCAATTACCTGTACAGGTGAGCTTGGGAGTGGGCTGTATTCAGCACTGAACAGGGGGTGCTCAGGAAGTGGGTGGCGCTTTAGCTTGACTTCTTGTACAACTTAAAGGAGGCAGAAAGGCAGCAGATGCTAGGCCTGTTCCACATGGTAAACCCAGAACATATGGGCCTGTTTATAAACATGGAGTTGTGAGTTGGGAAGAGAAAGAGCCCTAATCTCCTTTCCTGGGCTCCTCAGGATGCTGCGCTCTCTGCTCTCAGCCCAAGGGGTGTCTCCACAGATGATAACAGTCTTCATTGATGGCTACTATGAGGTGAGTGGGGTTGGGGGCTCAGGCAGAGCAGGACACCACATTATGGGTGCTAAAAATCAGTGATCAGTGAGGGCTGTGAAATATGAGAGGCTTGACCTGTTGGGGCCTGCAGAGGTAGAGAAGGTAACACACACAGTGACTGGTGACCGTACCCCCAGGAGCCAATGGATGTGGTGGCGCTGTTTGGTCTGAGAGGCATCCAACACACTCCCATCAGCATCAAGAACGCCCGTGTGTCTCAGGTATTCCTTGGCAAGGGTAGAATGGGCAGACACCTGGTCCCACCCTCTGCCTCAGATCTTACGTGCCCAATTCCCCACCCAGCATTACAAGGCCAGCCTCACTGCCACTTTCAACTTGTTTCCGGTGAGTACCACCCATACAATCCTTGGGTCTCTGGAGAGAAATTATGTTATGAAAACTCTTCCCTCACCTGGCCTTGCACTTCTGATCTGAAGGATAGGGTGGGTAGTACCTGAACACTAGGTCTGAAGACACATCCATGGGGTGAGAGCAGCCTCCTTGGAACCATGATGTTCCCTCCCATCCCTGTAGGAGGCCAAGTTTGCTGTGGTTCTGGAAGAGGACCTGGACATTGCTGTGGATTTTTTCAGGTGATGGGGGTAGCCCACAGTTGAAGTGCTTATAAGCTACGTGGGACTTCTGTACTTGACTGGGTCTCAGGGAAGGATGTGGTGAGGTGCCTTGGAGAGCTTTGAATGAGCTGAGAAGTTGGGGGAGAGCTTACAGAGCTAGAGGGCAGGCGCTGGATTTGTATAGAAGATGGTAAGGGTGAACGGAGACAGTGGGACTACCAGCTCTGCACTTCCAACATCATGGTGTTTCTGGGATTTGCCTCTCTGAACTCTTGAACCCTGGCTTTCTCAGTTTCCTGAGCCAGTCTATCCACTTGCTGGAGGAAGATGACAGCCTGTACTGCATCTCTGCTTGGAATGACCAGGTAGGCTTGGTGTCCAGGGCTTAATCAGCATGGGAATCTGTCAAGGCATGGAGCTAATGCCTCCTATGTTGCCCCTGTCCTTAGGGATATGAACACACAGCTGAGGATCCAGCACTATTGTACCGTGTGGAGACCATGCCTGGGCTAGGATGGGTGCTCAGGAAATCTTTATACAAGGAGGAGCTTGAACCCAAGTGGCCCACACCAGAAAAGGTACCCAGCAGGATAGGATGAATGGACTGGAATCCCTATTAATTCCAAACTTACAAGTTTGTAATTTTACTTCATGTTCTGTGACCGTAGCTGTGGGATTGGGACATGTGGATGCGGATGCCGGAACAGCGCCGCGGCAGAGAGTGCATCATCCCGGATGTTTCCCGATCCTACCACTTTGGCATTGTCGGCCTCAACATGAACGGCTACTTTCATGTGAGCGGGGTATTAGGAAATAGGGTACTATATGGCTTAGTTGTCAAGGACATGGACTCCAGAGCTTAGCCTCGCACACCAGTTTAGGGCGGTTACTCTGTTTCTGCCAGTTTCTCTATCTGTGAGGTGAGGATTAAAAATGCTGCCTGCCAAGGGCCCAGCAGATCACAGCCTTGTGATTCCAGCACTTGAGAATCTGAGGCAGGAAGAGTATTAGTCTGAGACATTGTCTCAGAAAACAAAACCAGCAACAGCAAAGCTGGGTCTAATCCCAGTCCTTAGGAGGCCGAGCCAAGAGGGCTACTCTGAGTTTGAGGATACAGACTAACAAACAAAAAAGCAACAACAAAAACTCAGAAAGAATTACTTCTCTCATTAGAAGGTTTTATCTGAAATTAAAACAAACAAAAATTTAGAGGTGGTGGTAATAAAGATTAACACACCTTTATTCTCAGCACTCGGAAGGCAGAGGTAGCAGATCTCTGAGTTCAACACCAGCCTGGACTACCTGTCTTGAAAAACAAACTAACAAAAAATTAGATTTATTTTTATTTTATGTCTATGACTGTTTGTCATGTGTGTATGTAAGTGCACTATGTGTGTGCCTGGTACCTGAGGAATTCAGAAGAGAGCGTTAGCATCCTTGGAACTGGAGTTGTGAACCACCATGTAGGTGCTGGGTACTGGAACTCTGATCTTCTCCAAAAATATCAAGTGATCTTAACCACTGAGTCATCTTTCCACCCCCGAATATGTTTTTAAATGATTTATTTTATACATATGAGTGTTTTGCCTGCATGTGTGTACATGCATCATGTTTGTGTCTGATGGCTAAGAAGAGGACAGAGTCTCCTGGAACTGGAGTTACAGACAGTTGTTAACCACCATCTGGGTGCTGAGGACGGAACTTGGGATCTGTATAAGAGCATCAAGCCAAGCAGTGGTGGTGCATGCCTTTAATCCCAGCACTTGGGAGGCAGAGGCAGGTGGATTTCTGAGTTTGAAACCAGCCTGGTCTACAGAGTGAGTTCCAGGACAGCCCGGGCTATACAGAGAAACGCTGTCTCAAAAAGAGAGGGAAAGAAAGAGAAAGGAAAAAAAGTGTATTTGAAACAGTACAGCTGAAAAGGATATACTTAATTTAGAACCTCCTAGAAGCCAGAAAGACCTCAGAGGAAGCTAATAAAAGCCTTATTTGCCAAGGAAGGACAAGTGCTTTTTCAGGCCATTCATAGAACCTGAAGCAGCAGTTTCCTTTTTTTATTTATTTATTTATTTATTTTTCGAGACAGGGTTTCTCTGTGTAGCCCTGGCTGTCCTGGAACTCACTCTGTAGACCAAGCTGGCCTCGAACTCAGAAATCCGCCTGCCTCTGCCTCCCAAGTTCTGGGATTAAAGGCATATGTCACCACTGCCCGGCTAGCAGTTTCCTTCTAACCCATCTTTGTTATTGGCTAAATCCAATGGAAGACTCTCCCCTCCCTCTCTCCCCTCTTCTCTCATGTGTATGTCTACGCACACACACCTTGATTTTTAGGTAGGGTCACTTGTAGCTTCAGCCTGAGACTGGTCTTGAACTTCTGATCCTCTTGCCTCCATTTTTCTTTTTTTTCTTTCTTTCTTTTTTCTTTCTTTCTTTTTTTTTTGGTTTTTCAAGACAGGGTTTCTCTGTGTAGTCCTGGCTATCCTGGAACTCACTCTGTAGACCAGGCTGGCCTCGAACTCAGAAATCCGCCTGCCTCTGCCTCCCAAGTGCTGGGATTAAAGGCGTGCATCACCACTGCCCGGCGTATTTCTTTACTTCTTTACTTCTAAGTCTCTGTAGTAAATCTGGGGAAAACAAGTGGGAACAGGACTAGTTCGTGGGTCAGTAGCTTGAGCCAAGGGACCAGACCAAATTAAAGCTAGTAAGAGCTTGCCAAAGATGGCAAATCAGAGGGCCTTGGGTCTTGTAGATCTTTAGTAGGTCAGTGAGCAAGTGTGGGCCAGACTAAGAAAGTCTTGCCTTCTATTCTATCCTCATTCCTGTTTCAGGAGGCCTACTTCAAGAAGCACAAGTTCAACACAGTTCCAGGTGTCCAGCTCAGGAATGTAGACAGGTAGAGACTGGCAGCAGGTTAAGGGGGTGGATATCTAAGGCTTGATGGCCAGTCCTTGCTAGTTCTTTCCTGTCTGGAGCCTTGGGTATTTGCCTCAGCCCTGCTGTACCTTTTCCCCATGTGACCCTTTGCCCTGCCCATTCCTTTCCATGGACCTGAGGGCCTTTCCTTCTCTTGATTCATTTCTCCCTCCCCTTCAGTCTGAAGAAAGAAGCGTATGAAGTGGAAATTCACAGGCTGCTCAGGTATGGCCTGGGGCAGGAGTGAGGAATCAAATCTTGGCTTTCTTGGTGCCATAATTTATGGGCACTATAGGAAATGAAAACCAGAGTTCTCTAGTGCAGACATTATTAAGAACTTCAAGAAGGTAGCAGCAGAGCATTAAATCAAGCCCAGGGCCCTGTGTGTCCCACCTAGGAAGTGTGCCCTGTTTTGGCCTTAACTTTTCTACCCCCAATGCAGTGAGGCCGAGGTTTTGGACCACAGCAAGGACCCTTGTGAAGACTCCTTCCTGCCAGACACAGAGGGGCATACCTACGTGGCGTTTATCCGAATGGAGAAGGATGATGACTTCACCACCTGGACTCAGCTTGCCAAGGTGCCCCAGGCTGCCCTCAGTAGTACCCTCGTCAGCTAGCCCTGCCCCAGCTAGCAAGAGTCTTTGTTGTAGAATTTTCAACCTCAGAACCTTCTCATGCATTCAAGAACCTCACTTCCTGGACAGATGTAGTGCAGGCCTTTAATCCCAGCACTTGGGAGGCAAAGGCAGGTGAATCTCTTGAGTTCAAGGCCAGCCTTGGTCTACAGAATGAGTTCAGGATAACCAGTGATTACAGAGAAACCCTGTCTCAAAAAACAAAAAAGAGAACCTCTCTTTTAACCCCTTGCCCAAACCCGTACTCCAGATAATGGTTCCTCTTGAAGAGCGAGGCCGCTGCAAGGCCTTCAGAGGATCCTCTCCACCACTCCCTGACTGTGTCTTTCTCCTACTCTGTCCTTGCTAGTGCCTCCATATTTGGGACCTGGATGTTCGTGGCAACCACCGGGGCCTGTGGAGATTATTTCGGAAGAAGAACCACTTTTTGGTGGTGGGGGTCCCAGCCTCCCCTTACTCGTGAGTCACCCTGTTCTGCCCTAAGAAATGTCCTCCTGGGACTGAAGCATGTCTTCTCTCCTCTGTTCCATTCATCTGTTATGTTTCAGAGTGAAGAAGCCACCATCAGTCACCCCTATTTTCCTGGAGCCACCCCCAAAGGAAGAAGGAGCCCCAGGGGCTGCTGAACAAACATGAAGCGTCCTCCAGGACCCTGCAGGGCTGGGTACTGTGTACCCCCAGACAGGCTAGCCCATTGCCCTATCCTGTAGGATTTTGTAGATGCTGGTAGGGGTTAGGGCTGGTTTGTTTTTAACATGGGATTTAATTACTAACCTAAGGGGAAGGATCCCCTGCTCCAACACCCCTATTACTGAGTTTAAGGTCTATTTATTTACTTCCTTGTTGAAGAAGAGCAGGAGAGTTCCCAGGACCTCTTTGGAATCCCTGGGTAGCTGATCCACTCTTTTTACACCCTATCCTCCCAGGCCTGGCTCAGAACTTATTTATTGACTGTCCTGAGGGCCTTGGGAATAGGCCCAATCTGGGGCCTTTATTCCTCTCTGGACCAGGATGCTGCCCTGAGGGTGGGACTGGCTCATACTCAGGAAAACTGCTGTGCCCAACTGATGGACAGGCCCGTTTGGGGTCCAAATCCTGACAGACTCACTCAGAGAACTTTAGACATTGGACCAGGCCTCCTCTTAGCCTTCTCTTTGTCCAGATTTCCAAAGCTGGATAAAGATGGTCATTGATTAAAAAAGAAGAAAACCTCTGGGGATGTATTTTGTAGTAGTTTTGTGGGGAGTATGGAGTGGTGGTGAGGGTGAGAGAATCACTGGATGAATGGTGAGGTGTTTGAGGAGTTTTTTATTTGTTTGTTTGTTTGTTTGTTTTTAACTGTCTGCCATAGTTTATCTTCTGTGCAAAGCCATTTGGCCACCAGGGGATGCCCAAGTCTCAAGCTTCAAGTCTTGTTTTAGAAGGGTTCCTCCCTGGTACCAGCTGACTTCATATGTCTTTCCTACTTGGTCCTCAGCTCCAAGCAGCCATCTCACACCCCTTCCTCACTGTTTTACTATCCGGCTAGTTCTGTCCTTGTTTGTCTGGGCCCAGCACCTCTCCCCAGAAACAGAGTAGGTAGGAGAAACCAAAAAGGACGAGTGGGGTGGACGAGGGAAACGCTCCAGAGGTAACTATAGTGGAGACAGGAAGTGACTGGGCCAGAGACAGCGGCAGCCACGGGTGTGGGAGATGATTCTGAGAGACGATACTGGGCAGGCAGATACAGGAGCAAGGCCTTCTGTGGCCTGGATTGGTTGTGTGCAGAATTCCATATAGGGATGTTTTTCTGCATAAAAGGTCCATGGTTTTCATCAGATTCTCAAGAGGCTAGTAACTCAGAGAAGCCTAGGAAAGTCTGAGTTAATCACCAAAAAAAAAAAAAAAAAAAAACAAAAAAACCCAGACAGTATAGTCCTTTGGGAGTTAGATAGCCCCCGGCAGGGGAACATGACCTTTAAAGCTCTGAAGGATTAAGATCAGGACCTGAGTAGATCAGATTGTAAGAAAGGGTATAACTCTTGCCAAGCAGTTGGGAACTTACTGGAATTCCTGCCCTTTATCTTCGCTGTCCTGGTGCCCCTTACTAGTGCCCAGGGCTCCACAGTAGTATCAGTACCCTACGGCTTTGACATTGGTCAACACCCTGGCCCTTTCCGTGTTTGCTAGAGCTAGAGATAGTGTTTCAGGTGGCAAAGTAGGCACAGGAGAAACAATTAGACTATGATGAAGTGGCAGCCCTCCCTGGACAAACAAATCCCCCTCCACCTCCTGCTTCCACACAGGTACCTGAGGGAGGAACAGTTTGTGGTGAGATACAGTGGGCTGGCAAAGTGTGAAGGCCATCTAGTTCTACACCTAGAGGCCTGGTAGATTCTTGATCAGGCGTCACTGAAGCTGTATGGCTCTGGCCTAGTCTCTGGTGTTTGGATAGGAGGGCCCAGCAAGTGGGTGGGTGATAGCTGTGTCTGCTCTGGAAAAGCCCATAGAGACAGATGGGGGTGGGGGTGTCAAAGGGAGGGGAGGAGGAAAGATAGTCAAACCACTTTGCTTGGTGGCAGCCACTGTCCTGCACCAACAGCATTTTCCTTGTGCGGCCACTTGAAGTTCAGAGGCATTCAACTTTTGTTTTGTTTTTTTTTGTTTTGTTTTGCTTTTTTCTAAAACAGGGTTTCCCTGTGTGGACTTGGCTGTCTTGGAACTCACTATGTAGACCAGGCTGTCCTCAAATTCAGAGATGAACCTGCTTCTGCCTCCTAGGTGCTGCGGTTAAAGGCGTGTCCTTCAAAGTCCTACTTTTTTTTTTTTTTTTAAGACATTTGGGTTTTTTTTCCAGGGACATTCTGTTCAGGTTCTTCAGGCTAGACTGTCACTGTGTCAAGCAAGGTCCACCCAGTTACAGGAGCCAGTCTGGTGGAGCCTCTGGCAGTTAAGGACTAAGTAAAGACTGGGGATGTATAGTGGTGTGCTTGCCTGGCACACATGAAGCTGGTGTGATCCCCAATACCTCCTAAAACCGGGTGTGATGATGGATACATATCTGTAAACCCAGCGCTTAGGAGATGGAGGCAGGAATCATTCTCAGCTATATAGAAAGTTCAAAGTCAGTCTGGGCTACATGAGACCCCTCCATCTCAAAGCAAAAACAACAAAAAATGTTGTTTGTTGTACAATGGTGCACAACTTTAATCCCAGCATTCCAGAAGCAGAGTCCTCTGAGGCAGATCTCCGAGTTTGAGGCCTTCCTGGCCTATTAAACAGGATCTAGAATGACCAGGACCACACTGAAAGACCTTTTTCTCAGAAACAAAGGAAAAAGAATGCTTGGGTGAAGAAGCCAGTGGCAATGGTGGCCATTGTGCTATAATTATATTCTCAGGCCGTACACTAAGTATGCGACCATGATCAACCAGGCCACACCCTTCAGCTGCCCAGTTCCTGTTGAAGATGATGGGAACATACCCATACCAATGTGTCCAACTACCCTCAGGACCCTTAGAGCACAAGTCTAGAATTACTGAAGAACTTATGAATACTTCCATAAATGAGAGAGGCCCTTCTCCTGTTGTCCCCCAATAAAATGTATCCCCCCCCAAAGTATACAGATCTTTAGAGCAATGGATAGGCCAACACCAAAGAATAAATGATTTTGAGATTCCCCATAGGGCACATAGCTTAGACCTACTTATCTAAGTTCCTGGAGGGCTCCGACGAGTGACTCCACCCATACAGCCTGACAATAATTCTGTTCTCCCCTCCCTTGACTTGGCATGAGCTTGTTATTTTCATAGCTTTCCAGTCCAGTGCCCTTCACCAGGAGGGAGGACTTTCACAGCAAAGTCCTCTCATGGTACATAAACACAGACCAATGCAGATCCCACTTCTTCAGTGGACTCTTGGACACTCTTACTCTTGCTCCCAGGCCTGGAACCCAAATACCTACTTCCCTTCCCTTCCACCCTGCGGAGTCTCCAGCTTCACAGAAGCCAGTGCAACTTAGGCAATTAGGGCCCATCTCTCCAAGCATACACAGGCCAATTAGAAATATTTTCATTGGTTTATAGGTTCCAAAATGCCTTCTATACATTCCTTCTATGACTTTGTAGTATTAGAATATGCCCAGGCTATAAGCGCCTTCATCCACTAGTGGAGTGCTGGGATCATCAAGAGTCTCAGGAGATGGGTAGACATGACTGCCTCAGAGACTGGGACTAATTTCCCTCTCCCCACCAGTGGAAGAACAAGGCAGACACAGCCCAAGAGGTGGTTCCTGTTTAGCCTGAAGTCCAGAGCAGCAAAGGCAAATCCACTCCAGCCCAAGTGACATTTCATCTCCACCCATTGGTGCTGCTTGGCTGTGCCAAGTGCCTCTTCCTGGTTTCCATGTGACGGCAGCAAGTCAGGAGGAAGAAGCAGTCTTATTTCAGATTGCAGTATAGATACATGGACACAACCATGGCAGCTAGCTGATGGGGAGGAACGGGGAGACATGGAAGGACATGACTGAGATCCTCAAGGACTGATTTCTTGCCTGCCCTGAACAGCCTATACAAAGCACTGTTGGTAGAACACATGCTTGGCATCCATAGGCCCTTGGATTCAGTCCTTAGCTCCAGAAATGAAAACACTAGAATTCTTTTTCCTCTAAAGACGCCTCAGAGATGGGCTAATCTGTACAGGTCTGGTGGAAACTGATCAATACCCCAGTTCCAGTCTTTGTACTGACTTACCTCTAGGGCCGCAACTCCAACTGCCACACCACCCACAGTGACTGCATTGGCTCTGATTTTATGCAGAATCTGTTTGAAACAACCCTAGGGAGAGCGGAGAAAGTATTTATAGCTGGCAATGCCCTACCTCCAACCCATTTACTACTTACTATAAAGCCATTAAGGCAATCGCACTGGTGCTGGGTGGTGGTACACGCCTTTAATCCCAGCACTTGGGAAACAGGCAAGTAGATCTCTGTCAGTTCAAGCCCAGCCTGGTCTACATATCAAGTTCCAGGACAGCCAAGGCTACACAGAGAAAACCTGTCTCAAACAAAGAAGATCATTCCAAGCCAGCACATACCTGTACGTTCATACTTTTGGCCTTGTCCTCAGTGCATAGTTCCTCAATTGTAGCGTTGGCACAACAGTATCTGGGGTAGAGATGGTTCTCTTTGACGAAACGTGAGGCGTTAAAATCTGTGTAGTTGTTGAAGCCACAGCAGTGCAGCTGCAGACAAAGTGGGATTGGTGATTGATGGTACCTTGCTTTGTCCCTCTCCGTTCCCAAATCCTCCCAGCCCACCTTACCCCTTCCATTGTAGAGTTCCACACTTGGGTGAAATCAGACTGGTAACCATAGTCTTTTTCTATAGCAGGCACCACCAGCATTGTCAGGAATTGTTCAGCCTGGATGGGTCAGGCCAGTGTTAAGAGACTGGTAGGGAAGGTAGCCATTCACAAGCCACCACCAATTCTCAGGGCTTTGCTCCGATTTTCCTCCCTTGCCCCATCCCAGTGTCTCACCATTGTAGTGTACACCAAAGCAACCACAGCACCTGCAATCTCAGCAATGAAGATGAGGAGGAGGATGGAAAAGAACTGAGTGGAAAGAAAACACATTTTAGGGAGACACACTTTCCTTGCTTTATCCATGTGAATAAGAGGAAGGGGGTTCTTCCCACAGTGGGGCTCCCACAACCCAGGAGGGTTTTGGGGTCCCAGAGGCTGGTATCAGGGATGAAGGGGGAACCCTTGGTTGTGGGCCTGGGGAGCTGGGTCTAACACACCATCATGAGCGCACACTTGTTCTCAGAGTGAGCACCATAGCAGCCCAGGAAACCAAGAATGAAGAGCACAGCACCAGCAGCGATGAGGAAGTAGCCCACGTTGACAAACTGCATGGCACTCGATGATAGTGATCCAAAGGCCTTCAGGAAAGATGTCCCATCGACGGACACCCAGATTCCCACAGCCAACAGGGCTGCACCACAGAGCTGAGGACAGAGGTCAGGCTTTGAAACATCACTAGAAAATGGTTCCCTTTTACACCATCAAATCAGGAAACTTTACCTTTCTTTGACCTTGGAATCTAACAACCTACTGTGCATGAAGGGAAACATTAACTAGTACCAGAAAGATGAAGTTGGGACACGTAACGAATTCACCTGGGACGATAAACATGACATCAGGGGTTCTAGAAATATCCAGACTGGGAGGAGGCACAACACACTCCTTGTAGTGTTGTCAGGGTCCTGCCACATAGGTAGGGATGAAAATGAGTCCAGTCTCTCATTCTTGGGCTGTGAGTGTCTAGAATGACTGTTTGTCTTTTACATGGAAGCAGTCAATGGTAGTGTTGAGCAGGCTCAACAGTCACTATAGCAACAGCAGGGTGAGGCTTACACCTGCTTGCAACCTTGAAACAGGGCTGGGGTTGAGAGGTTCATTCACCTAGAGGCCCTATTTGATCCCCTTTCAGGGTGGAATCCGCTGTTAGACTCCTTTTTCACCCAGACCCACCACTGCCTGACGTAGAAACAGGTAGAACACAACTATAGCTTTTCGGAGAGAGATGGGCTCAACCTAAGGTCTCAGAGGTAATCTGGATGCTCTGAGGGGGTTCTGATGGAGGCCCTGGTACCACAGCTCCTAGCAAACCTTTGCTGACCCAAGGTCTCTGGGAGCTGAATCAGCCTGACACTGACTTGCGTCCAGCTTCCACTGAGCTAAAGAAACCAGTCTGGCATGGGCATAAAAAGATATATATTGTGGCTATATCCCAGGATGTTTGCTTAATGACAAAAGACCCAGGCTGCTAGCCTCCAGGGTCAAATTTCAAGGAGCCTGGCTTTCCTACCTTGTTCTGCCCAGTCTGGCAAGGCCTAGGCAACAGAGGACAGAAACCAAACTGGATTTACCTTTAACCCTATCAGGCCAGAGTCCTGGCTCTCCCAATTACTGAGATCCTAGCATTTTCTTCAGTTATCTGAATGAAACCTAGTTCTTTGCAGCCAAAGGAAGCCCAAGGTACAGACCACACTGGAGTCAGAGAGACTACCTACCCTTTGCTTAGTTTCTCTAAACTGGCACACAGGTCACTCTCTATTCTCTCCCCTCCTACTCATTGTTCTCTGGTGACATCAGCCCCTGACCACTGTTTTTAAACACCCCTTCTTTTCCTCCTTTCCTTCTTACTGTCTCTTACCTCCTTCATGGTGGCTATTTTTCTGTTCATCTCTAAGACTTCCAGTTCCCAAGAACTGACTTTCTTTGAGACCAGGGGTTCTATAATATTCACAGGGCTACAGCGAGGATGGAAAGCAGTCTTCCACTTACTGTTGCCAGAGTCCTGTCCCACCCCTATGACTTCACTGGCTGCTCACAGGCTCTAGACTTTCATGCACCTCCATTGGGTAAACATGAATGTGGCAGATGACCCCTTCTTTCCCCCTACATTGCTCAAACCATTTCTAAGATGTCTTTATCTGTTTTACCTTTCCTCTGCAACCTTCCTTTACTGTGTCCCTTTCTTCTTATCTCTGTCACTATCTCCTGGGTTTGGGCTTCATGGCTCACCTTCTCAAACAAGCCCTATGTAATCTGTTCCTGGTTTTCTAAACAATATCAAATTTCATTACCTCTGGGCCTTCCTACGTAGTTTATAGCTCCCCCACCCAATGCAAATGTCCAGCTACTTCCTCCAGGAAGCATTTCCCTACTCGGCTGGATTCAAACCCCTCCAGGGTCTCCCTTAGCTTTGACGGTAAGTCTAAAAGTACCACTTTGCAATTATCAGTGTATATAGCAATTATCAGACTATTTGACAATTATCACCTTATCTGATTGACTGGACCTGAGTTTCTCAAGGGCCCTGAATGGCCTGGCTCTACCCTAGCACATAGCATTGAGTCTTAGCCAATGAATATGTTTTCCTTTTTGTTTGTGGACTCATGCATGCTAAGCAAATGCTCTACCACTGAACAACAATCCCAGACCCTCTTAAATGCCAGCCCAGTCGATGGGTACTTATTGAGTCAACTCTAAGAGGCATGGACTCTCAGCTTTTCAATGCATGGTGGTCACTGAGTTGCCATTAGCACTATAAACTTAAGCAGATCCCTTTCTTCTCTGAACAGTGAATGCCTATTTTAAAAAAGAGAAGGTGGGGCAGTCATTCCTGCTAGCCTATCCTGCCCCAGAATGATCCTTCCTGGAAAGGAGGTGAGAAACTTAAGCTTCTCCATCCCTAACCTCCCCCATCTTCACCCAAACTTCTGTGTGGCAGCCAGGTTGTTAGTGGGATCAGCATTTGGGAAGACCCTCTGCTTCCTTCTCATACAGGAAACTTTACAGGGCAGAATCTGGGTACATAGTTTCCCATTCTCCAGCCTGGGCTCTGTTCAGACTGTGACTTGCTTTTGTAAGGAACCCCAAGAAACCACACAACCTCCATACTTACAAAGATGAGTAGATTGAAGAGGATCATCATGACCTTAATGAATTTGAAGCACTGCATGGTGGGGCCTGGGAAACAGACATGTACAAATTAGGGCCTTACCTCGCACTTGCCCTGGACTGGCTTTGCTTTTTGGAGTCCAATATCTTGTTATTTCTCACCAAATTTCCCCTGCATCTGGACTCTAATATCTCAGACCCCTTTCCAGTTCTTATGCTGACACATATGCCCACCTATGCTAGTTCTCAGATCTTACTATTCCCCAGATTCCCACACAAGTATTACAAGTCTGATCCCACACTGCAGACCACTCAACGCTCTTTCCTGACACCTGTCTTTCCTGGTCCTCTTTCTAAACCAATCTCAGATTCTTCAGTACCCACCGGATGTTTTTTTCTAGCACCCCAAACCTGTTTCCAGATTGGTATCCATTCATAGGTTAACCCCTGGCCTATGCCATCACCTGCTTAGAGCTCTTGGCAATAGGTTCTGAACGGGCTCTGCTGCACTCCCGAAGGAACAGAACAGCTCCAGGAAACTGCCACTCAGTGTGCTGGCCGAACACTGAAGGATCGGTTAGTCCTTGCACAACACTGCTCACCTACAGGTGGGGCAGGTGCTTTAAAAGCCTCCTGCCCGCCTGCCCGCCTGCCCGCCTGCTGGCCCCACCCAAGGGTGATTAACCTTCTTTGCCCCTGCTGCCCCCTACTGCCTGGAGATAAGTTCCCAACAGTAAAAGCAATAAGCAAATCTCCACTTGGAAATGTCACCATAGGCTCTGCCTCTCCAGAAAAGGGGTGTGTGGGGCAGCAGTGTCAGGAATTGGACAAGTAGCTTTCCAGAACTTCGGGGTGCCCTGCTCACAATAGCATGATATGATTCTTACCTTGAATCTGTGTGTTTACTGGCACCCACACCTGCTCAAGCCGCCATCCATATGTTTACACACAAAACTCACAGACATGTATATAACATAGAGTGGTACTTCTGAATGTTCAGGAACTCATCTCACACACTCTTGAGTGTGCACATACACACACATAAGTATATGTACACACTCGTAAGCCCACAGCCTCATGCACACACTTATACACATATGCACACACAAACAAATACACATTCATGTGCACACACTTATGAGAACACATGCACATGTTCATACACATGCACACACATACACATACACATGCATGCACATATGAGAACACATGCACATGTTCATACACATGCACACACATACACATGCATGCATGCATGCATGTGCGCGCTCACACACATACTTTCAAGGAAATGATCATGGTCCTCTGTTCTCATCTCAGAACAGGAAATGATTATTTTTCCTCTTCCCGTGACCTCGAGGTCTCCCCCTTCTTCTTCTTCTTCTTCTTCTTCTTCTTCTTCTTCTTCTTCTTCTTCTTTTCTTCTTCTTCTTCTTCTTCTCCTCCTCCTCCTCCTCCTTCTTCTCCTTCTTCTTCTTCCTCCTCTTCTTCCTCTTCCTCCTCCTCCTCTTCCTCCTCCTCTTCTTCTTCTCCCTCCTTCTCCCTCTCCTTCTTCTTCTCCCTCTCCCTCTCCCTCTCCTCCCTCTCTCTCCCTCTCTCCCTCTCCCTCTCCCTCTTTCCCTCTCCCTCTCCCTCTCCCTCTCCCTCTCCCTCTCCTCCCTCTTCTCCTTCCTCCCTCCCCTCCCCTCCCCCTCTTCTCCTTCTCCTTCTCCTCCTCCTTCTCCTTCTCCTCCTCCTTTTTCTTTATATCCTTCTTCCTGCGTATCTCTGATGTGTGAGTCTGGTTCTTACGGAGTTCAGAGCAGAACATCAGATCCCCTGGAGTCCTGGAACTGAAATTATAGAAGGCTGTGAGTGCTGGAAATCAAACCAGGGTCCTTTGCAACCTCAACCGCTATGTCATCTCTCAGGCCCCTTACTTCATGCTTTGCCTCTCACCTTTTCCTCTTCTTTTCTCCTCTCCATGTTCTGGAATCCAGTGTATGGCCCTGGTCATTCTGCCAGCAGGTGGCACTGGAGGCCTATGAAGGAGACACTATCATCCCAAGGTTCTGTAACCCTTCTTTCTGGGGCTCCCTCTTTGTTTCCCCACTCTATGCTTCCTGGTTGAGAGGTTCTTTACAAGCCATTGTTCCCCAGTCATTCCAACCAGAGGCTCAAATTCTGGTTCTGTCATTTCTTAGCTTTATGGGCCCTGGGATTTTTTATTTGTTTATTTGTTTTTGTTTTGTTTCAAGACAGGGTCTCACTATATACCTCTGGCTATCCTGGAACTATGTACACCAGGCTGGCTCAAATCTACAGAGATCTGCCTGCCTCTTACTCCCAAATGCTGGCTATTTTATTTATTTTTATTTATTTATTTATTTATTTATTTATTTTAAAGAACCCATGAATTAAAGGATCATTTTATTTATTTATTTATATTTATTTATTTATTTATTTATTATTTATTATATGTAAGTACACTGTAGCTGTCTTCAGGCACCCTAGAAGAGAGCATCAGATCTCATTACAGATGGTTGTGAGCTACCATGTGGTTGCCGGGATTTGAACTCATGACCTCCAGAAGAGCAGTCAGTACTCTTAACCACTGAGCCATCTCACCAGCCCCTTTATTTATTTTTAAATTTAAATTTTATTTAATATGTATGAACGTTTTGTGTGTATGTCTGTGTACCCTGTCCACAAGCTAGAAAAGAGGAGATCCCCTAGATCTGGAGTTACAGACAGGAATCTCCATGTTCCCATGTTGGGAATCAAACTGAGTCCTCTGGAAGAACAGCAAGTGCTCTTAATGGTTGAGCCATCTCTCCAGTCCCTCCTTTTTTTTTTTTTTTTTTTTGTGACAGGGTCTATATAGACCTGGCTGTCCTGGAATTCCTGTTGTGGACCAGGCTGGCCTTGAACTCAGAAACCTGCCTAAGAGTGCTGGAATCATAGTTATGAGCCACCAATCTGGCTTTACTTCTTTTGAGAAGAGGTCTCACTCTGTAGACCAGACTAGCCTCAAACTTGCACGACTGAAGCAGGATTGTGTCAGGTGCTAGGATTGCAGGTGTGAAACACCACACCCAACTAACTCGATTCTTGGTGGTCCTGCCTCAGCTTCCCTAATGCTAGACTTCCAGGCATGCACCATCCCACTCTGCTACTCAACCGAGATTTGTTTTTTAGTCTCCATTTCCTGGTCTGTGTAAGAGAATAGTTGACTCAGAGCAAGGAGCACTAAAAGGT
This sequence comes from Grammomys surdaster, assembly GCF_004785775.1. Taxonomy (NCBI): domain Eukaryota; kingdom Metazoa; phylum Chordata; class Mammalia; order Rodentia; family Muridae; genus Grammomys; species Grammomys surdaster. The sequence continues at coordinate 5,502,044 of NW_021604579.1, read as the reverse complement.
CAGAACATCGAGCACTACTAGCATGATTATGGGATGGATTTAGGGGAGGGATGATTGGAGAGCATGTGTGTGCTGCTCGAGACTGGACCCAAGGCTTTGCACACCAGAGACAAATAAATGCTCTGTCACTTGAGCTATACGTTCCCTGACTTGAGGAAGTGGATTGATTTTTATGACTACTTTTGTTTTCTTGAGAAACAGTGTGACTATGTAACCCTGGCTTGTATAGGACTCACTACTTAACCTCAGCTGTCCTCAAACTTGCAATGATCTTCCTTCTACCTCCACCTCGCAAACTGGAGGGATTTCTGGCTTGTGCCTTACTACACCCAAGGAAGTGGGTTTTTATTTGTGTGTATGTGTGTGTGTGTAGTGTGTGTATTCACAGGTATGCAGGTGCCTACAGAGGTCAAAAGAAAGTATCACCTGGAGCTGGAGTCACAGGTGATTGGGATCCAGCCAATGAGGTTGCTGGGTGTCTTCTGCAGTTAAGCATTCTTAACTGCTGAGCCATCTCTCCAGCTAGGAAGTGGATTTTTCTAGTTTGCTATTTTTGAGTGGAAGGAGGCAGCTGTAGAGACAGAGAGAAAGTAGATAATAATATTACAAGTAAGAAGCCAGTGGGACAACGTGCCTGTATTAGCAGCTACTCTGGAGGCTGAGGCAAGAAGATCATTTGAGTCTATAAGTTTAAAACCCTTCCGGCCAAGAGGTAGTAAGATCCCATCTCAAAACTGAAACAAACGGGCTGAGCTTGGTGGTCAGTGTCCATTATCCCAGCACTCAGGAGGCAGAGGCGCATGCATCTTTGAGTTCCAGACCAGCTAGTTTGTTTGTCGTCTAAGTTGTTTTTGTCTGTTTATTTGGATAGTTTTTTTTTCCTGTTGTAGGTCTCAAGTTGTCCAGCATGGCCACTGACTCTATAAAGCTAAAGATGACTTCGAACTCCTGATGCTGTGGGTTTTAGGTGGGATTATAGGTGTATGGTGCACACCCATTTTAGGCTTTCTTTCTTTCTTTCTTTCTTTCTTTCTTTCTTTCTTTCTTTCTTTCTTTCTTTCTTTCCTTCTTTCTTTCTTTCTTTCTTTCTTTCTTTCTTTTTGGTTTTTCGAGACAGGGTTTCTCTTTATAGCCTGGGCTGTCCTGGAACTCACTCTGTAGACCAGGCTGGCCTTTAACTCAGAAATCCGCCTGCCTCTGCCTCCCAAGTGCTG
>NW_021604579.1:5483159-5500430 GCF_004785775.1 Grammomys surdaster | reverse complement strand
GCTACACAGAGAAACCCTGTCTCAAAACACCAAAAAAAAAAAAAAAACAACCCGGGGGGGGGGAAGCAGAAGCCCAGAAAGCTGAAGGACTTGTTAGGGTCACATAACTCAACCTGTCAGTCTACCTTAAACGCTAATAGAGTCTCTAAGGAGACAGGCATGTGTCATCCATGAAGAACCAGGGAGGAGACTTTGGCCCAGAGCCTGGATAAGAACAGAGGCTCACGGGTATAGTGGCTAAAAGTTAAGTTCTCAAAGTAGAGAATGGTAAGGCCCCAAGGTTCAGGAAGGATGACAGAAGGGAGGGAGACAGAGGGCTAAGGCGTGGAGAAAAGGCAAATCCAAAGTTCTTCAGCTTCTCGGAGGGCAGGATAGACACCACTATTCCTGTCTGCTTCCTACAAGACTGGGGAAGCCAGGGCTACAGCCTCTTCTCCTTTATCCACAGGACTTTCTCTTTCCTTTCAGGAAGAACCCTGGATGTGCACATTCTTTGGGAATATCCTGAATAAACAAATAAATGAGCCTAGAACTGCAAAAAATGAACATGGCCACTTTGGGCTCTGGACCTCCACTGCGTCTAACTCTGTGACTACACCTCGCTGAGGTGGTTTCCTTACACGGTCAAGCTTCATTATTCAGATTCCATACGCCTGGATTCATCTGGTCGCTACATTCACCTGTAACCACAAGACCAAGTCTTGTGTCACTTTTGCAATTACTCACAGAGGATGTACACACAAGTTAAGGTTCTAAGTGCCTAACATACATTTCCAGCTGAGGTCTGTGGAGTAGGACTTTCTGCCCTCAGAAACGTGTTTTAGCTCTTATAAATCAATGTTTTCCAGGCAGTCTAATTACAATCAGTAATTTGCATTCGAATTTTTTAGGTTTTTTTTTTTTGGTTTGGTTTGGTTTTGGTGTTGTACTTGTTGTTGTTGTTGGTGGTGGTGTGATGATGATGATGGCCCAAGTAGCCCCCGCTGTGCTGAATATTATCTAATTCACTCAAGAAAACTGTGATATATTTAGAGGAAGTGTTTGTGTTAAATAAACCAATTTCCCTTGGCATTTCTGCCCCCTTTTCTTTTTTTTTTTTTTTTTTTGTTTTCTTTTATTGAGGCAGGATTTCTCTGTGTAGCTTTGGCTGTCCCAGAACTTGCTTTGTAGACTAGGATGGCCTCAAACTCAGAGGTCCATCTGTCTCTGCCTCCCAAGTGCTGGGATTAAAGGCCTGTGCTACTATACCTTGCTTTAGTATTTGTTAACTCAGTGTTTAGGGTGACTTTGTAAACTTCCAACTACAGACTGAGAATTGACTTATCAATTAATCTTATCAATTAATCTTATAGTTAAGACTAATATTAGAATCTTTGCATAGGTCTGTGGTGGGATTCAATAGAATCGTATTTGTGAAGTACTAAGCTTAGTGTCTGGCACACAGTAGGTGCTCAGTAAACATTCTTAGTATTGTTAATGTGGATGAACTTAAAACAAAACAAGTCATTTGTTTCCATCTACCAAAGTTCCTTTCACCAAGGGACCACAATGGTTGCTGGGCTCTTGGGCTAGACTTCATGAAGAGATTGTGAGGAAGTCATAGCTATGGCTGGGTGGGGGATGGGGCAAACCTGTAACAAAGAGCATCACCCTTAGGCAGGCTTCATATGTCATAGAGATCTCAGTTGCTTGGCCAGCAGAACCCCTCAGGAGCTCTCTGCAGTCATGGGGCCTTCTCAGCTTGTTCGTGCCCCTCGGCCTCGGGGCATGAGTTCTCCCTACCGAAGGCCAGGTATGGGTGGGCCCAGGCGCCGGTGTCCCAAGATGTTCAAGTGTAGCCGCAGAACATACCGGCAGAAACCTCGAGGCCCAACTGCCACCGATCCTGCCTCTGTGGCCACAAACATCAGTGACACGGACACTACCACCAGTGTGTGGATCCTGTCACCTCAAGGTTAGTGGGGGAGTATGGAGGTGGAGAATCTGTGACTTAGGGTGGGGATTTGAAGGATAGAAGCATTCTGTCCTGCTTATGTACTCTAAAGGACAAACTGTGAAACTCCACCCCAAGCGCACAGCCAGGTTTAAAAGGTACAGGTCATCAGACGGTGAGGGCTTGAGTGGACAATCTCAAGACCGGGCTGAGGTAGAGGGCCTGAGGGGGATGGGTGAGTTCAAGTGCCAGTGGGGTTTTCACAAATGCCTGTTTTTCTTTGGTGTGCATGTACACATGTATACATGCATGTGTGCATGCATGTGTAAGCCAAAAGACATCCACCTTTTTTTGGAGACATTAGCCTAGACTTTGTCAAGTAGGTCAGGCTGGCTGGCTAACAGACAGAAGGGGTCCATGTGTCTCTGCCTCCACAGTGCTGGCATTGATCAGCGTGTACTATCATGCCCAGCTTTCTCATCTGGGTTCTGGATTGACCTCGGATCCTTAAAAGACTAACATTTTACTGCCTTATCTGTCAGCCTTCACATATGCCTTTTTTTTAAATACTCTTCCTTCTTTTTTTCTCTTTAGTTCTCAGACACCTCTGTCAACCTAGGGGCTTTCTGATCCTCTAGAAACGCCCAGAAGCTTGGCCTGCACTTGACCTGCTGCTCCAGAGGGCTGTTGGTGGTGGACAACAAATACAGCCAATCTGCTTAAGCTGTCTTACCCCATTCTGAAGTGTTCCAACTATGCAGGACATGAGAGTAGAGTTGGGGTGGGTCTGCGTAGGGATCAACTTAAGAGACAGCAGCAAGGATCTCTGTGATCCAGAGTGAAGTAGAGGGACAGGGCAAGGTCAGCCAGACAAACCCATCTTTGTCCTCAGCATTTTGATCTGTCCTGTGATAAGGGGCTCTCCTGCCTTACACTCCCATGGGCAGGAGGCGTCTTGGAAAGAATAACAAGGCACAGATAAGAGAGCAGGTGAAAGACAGAACCCCACGAGTGTTCTAGAATGGGGTATGCTGGTACTGGTCAGTGTGTAGGTGTGGCTGCTCGCTGTGACGGAATGGGAACATTATGGCACATGTGGCTCGTGTGCCTTTATGATCTAATGTGCTTCAGCTGTCAGCTGTGAAGTCGAGGAGTGCTCCAGAGGGCAGAGGCAGACCGTAATGGCATTGGCTCAGCTGAGAATGAAGGTCAGCAGGGGGAGGGGGCAGCCTGCAGGAAAAGGGGTGTTCAGAATGGTTAGTGTATGAGGAGAACATGTCACCTTCAGCCCCCCAGCCATCCTCTGAGGTCAGCATTTTCCAGGACTGCCAGCTGAGCTGGGGCACTTGGGGGTGGGGCAAGACTGAGTTTGAGCCCAGGAAAAAGGGAGGGTGTTGCATTCTGTCTGGCCTGGGAATTTTCCATTTGGATTTCTGAATGCATGCCCATGTGTCATCGGGTTTAAATAGGTTTTCATGAGGTTGTGTCTAGTGGTAGTAACATTGTGAGGGTCTTTGTCTCTAATGTGTTTATTAGTTTATGGGCTAGTGTGAGAGTCGGGGGTAGGGATGGGGGTAATCCCTAAGACCTTTGGTGGCCTATCCTCTGGGGTTTAAGAAGTCTGGCTAACATCATTTGCCTCTTGTGAGAGGAAAACTGAGTTAAGTATGTCTACTCAAAGCTTGCCAGAGTGGGGGATCCTTAGGGGAGGGCTGGGGCAGGCAGTTCACAGTTACACTGGTTCTCGAGTGTGCTGGGCTCCTCCATCAGCTAGAAGGTGGTTGGACTGGTCAACAAGGGGTTCTGTACATACAAACACATGACATAGTCCACAGACAAATATAGAGATGTAAATATAAGTAACTCACAGGTATATAACAGGTATATAAAAAGCAAATGTATGGATCCAGGTACATGGATCTATAAACAGAGATCACCACTAACAAGAATCCAATAGATACCCAGCCACCCCTTTGCAGGAAACATGCCCCTACACGGACATAAACATACATACACCACATACAAGTTCACAAGAATACAGTCACAGGCACATGAAATCATACTCATGCAAACTCAGACACGAATAGACACACTCACCAGACTTCCCTGCCTTTCAGCTCTGAGGCCCAGATTCCTCCCCCCTCAATATCATTGTATGCACTGTGTGCATACATGCCTTTGCTTATGTCTCTGTGTATCTGTGTCTTTGAGTGTGTGTGTTTCTATGTATGTGTATGAGGGGGTTGATAAGCAGAGGGAACTCGATGACATCATCTCTTCTAGCTATTTTTAGCTCCATCTGCAATGACTTCTCCTCCACTACCCCTCCTCCTCCAGGTTCCAAATTCTCCTCCCCCTCCAGGCTCTCAGAGATAGCAACAGCCAGAGAGTACCCACTCCTTCAGTTTAGGTGGTCTGCTGCATGATTGGATGCAAGTCACCGGCTCTCACCCAACCAGAGTTCTTTGGAGGCTGAGGACTGAGCTATTCCCAGAATTGGAGGAGGGGGCTTGAGCTGAGGGGCAATCAGAGCAGGTGCCTGAGTTAGATATGAATGGACCTGGCTGGCTTGCCACTCCTCCGGTGCCTGTGCTTGGCCTGTAGTGTCAGTGCTTACTGTGTTTAAGGGAGGTGTTCGTGTTGGAGATAAGACAGGTGAAGACAAAATGAGACATCTTCCTCAATGGGACACAGAACACTGGGAACCTGGCAGCTTCAAGGATGACGTCTGTCTCTCTCTCTCTTCTCTTCCATCTCCCAAAGGTTAGATAACATAAGGAATCTAGAGGGAGCACACACCCCCACCCCCTTCACTCCAGCTATTCTACCTAGAGATTTCCAGAAGCAATGCTTTCTCACTCCCTAGCTGTGCTCCCAACCTCCCACCAACCCACCCAGCAAACCATGGGCTCTCTGCTAGTCACTTCCGCTTTTAGACCCCTCCCAGAGTCTGCTCTGTGGGAAGGCCACTGCTCTCCATCTGGAGACTGAGAAGACTGAATCCTAGAGGGGTTAGCACTGGCCCACACCTTATGGTGCCAGGGGAAGCAGCCCAGGGGAGACGGTAAGCAGGTGGAGGAGGAAGTGGTGGCACACGGGACAGCTGGCACAGGTGCAGAAGGCACAGCCCATGCAGGGAATCAGGTGAGGGGGAGGAGACCGGTAGCCTGAGGGGTCCATGCCAGGAGGAGGGCTTCCTGTTCTAGCCAGCCTTGGGCAGCCACCGGAAAATCGGGTTTGGCAGCTTCAGCCTTGTGCTGTGCAGAACTGTTCTGCCGGAAGGGCTGGAGGAGGGGGTCCAGATTGCTCCTGGGAGGTGGCCTGGGGCACATCATCCTCTTCAGGAACGATGAAGTTCAGGGAACATTCTGAGATCTGGACTGGGGGCACCCCTGTTTTACCCTAAACCCTAATGTGATGCTTTAGTAGTCCTGGTTTCTTTCTTGGCCAGAGATTCCCCCACAGGAAGGGGCTTTTTGAAATCAGTTTTTCTGGGAGTCTGACTCAAGCTGGAGGACAAACAGTTAAAGGATAGGGTCTGGCTAAACCAGACAGTCCCTGGGGCAGGAGGCTGGAGTTCCCTTGTCACTAATGGTCAATCACCGGAAAACCAGCTCCAGGCCCACAATGCAATACTGGTCATTCCACCCTTACCAGTGCTCTTACCTACACCCCCACTTCAGGCCTCTGTTCCTTCCTCATCTCTGGGGAAGGCTACAGAACTCCCTAGGGAATCTCTGTGTTCCCTCCCCTGGCTCCTTGCCCCGTGCTTAACCTTCCCTCTCCGGTTACCCATTCAGCAACACCAGTCTCCCACTAAACTCTCTTCCACTGGACTCTGAGGCAAGTAGGAAGAAAGAACTGGAAAGAAGATGACTTTTCCTGCTGCTCTCAGGTTCTGGAGCTTAAATGTAACTAGGGTAGACTGAGTGCTGGGGTTTAGCACTAGGTTGCCCGTCGTCCCAGGAAGAATAGAAATCTCCGTTCCCCTAGCTCTCTTCTCCTCCTTCTTTTAGTGGAACCCACAGAAGATGGCCCAGAGTTGAGACTTGCAGCTTGTAGAAAATAAACACAAAAACCAAGGCCAAGCAGGTACTGGTTGTTGTTACCACATCAGCAACAACATTCATTAAACTCAAAAAAGATTGTAAAATTTTGGATTCATAAAGTACACAGAGTTTTCCTATAAAATGTTAGAGGCTGGATAATCTACTGAATCCCAGACTCCCCCCCCCCAAAGTTAAAATATGCTTAAATTAGAAGTTTAAGGTGTCAATGAAGTCCTGCAGTCATGTGGATGCCTAAGCCACATTTTCTGCCGCAGATGCAAGAAGCAGCTCGAGCTTGTGCTCAGTGGGAGGGGCAGACAGCCCTGGGTGCATGAAATTAGACTGAAATAATAACCCTGCAATAAACGGGACAGAGACAGACTTTGTCCATGAAGACAGGGAAGGGAGTTGCAGGTGGAGACAGAGTGGAACTATAAAAACAATGGAACAGTCTAAAGAAGGACTCTCGCTTGGGTGTGGTGGCACACAGCTGGAGTCCCGGGACCCATGAGGCTTGACGGGAAAATCACTTGAATTCATGAGTCTAACATCAGCCTGAGCTACACAGCAAGACACTCATCTCAAAAAAGGGAAACGAAAAAATAAAAGGAAAAACAAAAAATGAAAAAGGTGTGGGGATATCAAGGAGCTTAACACATCAGATCATCTCTAGTATTTTCAGCTTTCCCCTGATTGTGGCTAACCTCAGCCAAGGACATTTCTGAAGATTAGCTCGGTGCAGTGAATTAGGAGCCCGAGGCCAGACTCAGCTACAGAGTGAATTTGAGACAAGCTTGGGCTATATGAGACCCTGTCTCGAAACAAAACAAGCCTGGTGTGGTGGCACAATCCTCATGTCTATGTAGCAAGTTCCAAGCCTGCCAGGGCTACATAGTGAGAACCCTGTCTCAAAACAAAATAAATTCAACAAAATCAAAACCGAACTTAAAAAACCTTTCCTAACATTAGTGGAGACCCCAGACCACATTGCAGGTCAACAACCATGTCAGACTATTTCCTTTGAAAAGATACTAAACAAAACATACTTCAGGTTTTTCTTAGGGTCTCTCTTAGGTGCAGACTGTACCCTAGAGGTACAATGGGGTTCCAAGTCCCACAACAAGGTCCTGAGAGAGAATCTTGTTGAGGGCATCTATCTGAGGTGGTTCTTGGAGGGGCTGAGCATCAAAAGGAGCCAGCCAACCTGAGGCTTAGGATATAAACAGCTCACGTGGTTCAATGGTTGATCCTCAGAACCACAAAAAAAAAATAATAAAATAAATCGATGTTAAACAACAAAGGAGACTTTTATGCGTTTGTTTGGTTTCTGAGACAAGTTCTCACTCTGTAGCCCCCATTCATCCTGGAACTCACTGTGTAGATCAGGCTGGCCTCAGAATCACTATTATAAAACAAAATGAGGTGAGGAGGTACCTGGTGGGCCCATGCCAAGGTGTCCCCTAAGAAGTCACACCATGCAACAGATCTGGAATAAAGGAGGTTTATTTGAGGGAAGGGAGTGAGGGGCTGGAGATGGGATAGAGGCAGACAGACAGGAGCAGAGCCATGAGGCAGAGAAGGACAGAAAATGGGAGAGACCAGCCAGGTATGCATGAGAACAGAGAGAGAACAGGCGTGATGAGCAGCCTTATTATACGCTGCCCGCATCTGGGGGTGACTGGTAATGGCAGCTGATTTTGATGTAAGCCTTTGCTAGGTCCCTGGGAGGAGCCTAGCGGAATTGCCTGTAAGCTAACACTCACTGACATCTACCTGCCTCTGCCTCTGCCTCTGCCTCTCAAATGCTGGGTTAAATGCATGTGTTGCCACAGTGTTAATCTTGAGGGAGAAGTTGTAAAGGGACCCTTGCAGAGCTCTGGGGCTGGTTACTAGTTAACAGTAGACATATTTACTGGTGTTTCTGAGAAGCTACTGCAAACTCAAGAACCCAGGAGGAACAGTTCCAAAGACAGGCAGATGTCAAGCCCTTACTGGGCATGGGAAACAGGGCAATGTCAGCTGAAGGTCCTCATATTCAGTCGCTTGTCTGTGGATTTAGCTTAATGTCTCTATTCTGACCTCTACTCACACTCCTATTTCATACGTTGCCCTTGCTTATCTGCCATTCTACAAATTTAGACCCGCTGTGTGACCTTTGGCAAAGCAAGTCATCTCTCTGGGCCTCAAACTTTCTTTAATTGAAGTCTATAATTGGGCCCTTAGGGGAACATTTATAAAATGATGATGAGATGATTATATATACACGTATATATTTATAACATATATATACTGGATTTTACTATGTAGCTTTGGCTGGCCTGGAACTCACGATATAGACTAAGCTGGCCTTGAACTCACAGAGATCTATCTGCCTCTGTCTCCTGAGTGTTGGGATCAAAGGTATGACCCACTACACCTGGCTGCATTTAAAATTATTTAGAGAAATGCTGCCTCAGATATCTCTGTACCTAGCTTCCAAAGAACCCATTACATAGTTTCCTGAGCGAGCAAAGGCAAAGAGCAAACAGAAATAATGCTTACAATTTGACATTCTTGCATTGGTGTATGTTTTCATAAATCTTATAAAATGTCCACAACTGTCACACTGGTGTTTAGTTTTGTTCTACAGAGTGAACCCAGGACCTCTTGAATATTCTAAGTGTGCACTTTTACAGGAAGATGCCCCTCCCCGATCATGTCCCCATTGCTCTGTTAACAGATTAATGGACTGAAGCTCCAGGAGGGTAAATAGCATGTCTAAGATTACCTGCCTAGGGTGTAACAGAACTGGAATGGCAAGTCAGCTTCTGTCTGAATCTGAGGGCCTCGGCTTCAGACTAGCATTAATTCTGTGTGGCTTCAGGAGGTAATGAGAGCCCATGGATGGAACCGTGGTCCAAGTGGCCAGCTTGAAAGGTTGAAAAGCTTCAGCTGGGTATGCGATGGGTCCTGAGGTTGGGGTAGGAGGAAGGACTGTTTATTGGAGATGTCTGGAGACTGGAGTAGTAACCAGGTGACCCTGACTTTGTCCTTTGTTGTTCATAAGACAGAGTGTACGTGTGAAAAGAAGCTGTAAACGAGGCTTCCAGGCTTTCTGAGTGAGTCTGGTTCTCAGTAGCCTGGGGCAGTAGGGATTTTACTACTGGGATAGTATCTTGTTGTAGAGCTGAGAGATCTAAGAAATCACCAGGTTTATAGGGCTGGGGCTGGAGGCAGCCCTGAGGGTCATCTCACCCAATTCCCTAAGAGTAAGAGAGGAGTCCAAGATCTACAGAGGGGATGTGACGTGACAAAGCCTGTACAACAGCCACTATCTCTCCCCATCACCTGCTAGGTGGATTCTGGAGTAGATTCTGGTCTTGATTCAGACCTTTTTTTTTTTCCTCCCTTGGAGACAAGGTAGTCATTGGCTGGCCTGGAACTTGCCAGGTTGGTCTTGAATGCAAATCTTCCTACCTCACTCTCCCAAGAATTAGGATTACAGGTTTGTGCCACCAAGCCCAGAGCAGAGGCGTCTTTTAGGATGGGTTTAAAGAACTGGCAAAAGTTTAGCTGATGCAGCATGAGAAAGAGTTTTCTAAGAAACAGCATGAGTAGAGTGGGATTCTGAGACAGGCATGAAGAGAGACAAGGCTGATACTTAGAGTCTGCACCTTCTGTGTTCAGTGAGCACAGTGGATGCCACTAAGATGCATCCCCTACCTCCAGGGCTCTAGAAGTAGTTGCTAGGAGGACCTGAGAAGACTCCACATTTAGTGCTCAGTTTTGTTGTCTTCCTTCCTTCCTCCCTCCCTCCCTCCCTCTCTCCCTCCCTCCCTCCCTCCCTCTTTCTTTCTTTCTTTTTGGTTTTTTCGAGACAGGGTTTCTCTGTGTAGTCCTGGCTGTCTTGGAACTCACTCTGTAGACCAGGCTGGCCTCGAACTCAGAAATCCGCCTATCTCTGCCTCCCAAGTGCTGGGATTAAAGGCGTGCGCCACCAACGCCCGGCTTTCTTTTCTTTTTTTTTTGTTTTTGGGAAACAGGGTTTCTCTGTGTAGTTGTCCTAAACTCTCACCCTATAAACCACGCTGGCCTGAAACTCCTACCTCTGCCTCTCAAGTGCTGGAATTAAAGCTGTGATCCACTACTCACTAGAAGATTCTTAATTGTAGGTGTGGGGCGTGCTGGACTAGTGCCCCCCCCCCCCATCTCATCTCTCATCTCTCATCTCTCTCCTCCCCTAAGTCCAACTTGAAGACTTGAAGTCTGGTTCAAACACAGGCAGAGGACTAGCAACCACCACAGCCCAGGTTTCAAGGGCAGTGTGCACGTGTCACTGCCTTTCAGCAGCTCCCACAGTTCTGGGGTTGGGGTGGGATGGACGCACCCTCAGCTCAACGCTGGAGCTTTGTGAGATCCTTGAGCCCTTCCCTTGCTGCCGTGATGCAAATCCGTTCCGGATTTAGCAAAGGCATTCTTTCCGTGAAGGAGGCGCGCAGGCGCCTGTGCCTGGCTGGAAGTGCGTCTCCCTGCCGGCCCTGACCTAAGGGCGTCAGGGCCTGAAATGGGATGGGAATTCCCTCCTGGTTAGGAATCCCTTGGCTCCAGCCAGGCTTTTGAGGGTAGAAGATGGGAGTTCCTTGGCGGGATAATTAATGCGGGCACTGGGCTGGGAGAAAACTGATGTCTAACAAACCCTTCAGACTCAGAGCCCAATAGGACTGCCAATGAGCAGGCGGGACACTGGTCTAGAAGCCTGTGGCAGGTTTTTGGTAGGGAAAATTTGAAGGTTTTCGGATTGGTGAGCATAGTGGGGGTGAAGGATTCTGGAATCCTCAGACCACTGACGGGCTGCTCCTAACACAAGTTTGGCTACAGAGAACTAATTCGACCTATCCCTGTCCTGAGGACTTCCTCATCTCTCATAGGGGACCTGCTAGGAGCTGGAAGAAGGGAATGCATGGGGCTCCAATTTCAGGAAACAGAACTGCCAGAACTGTATGAGTCAAAGGCTAAGGATAGATTATTTGAGCCCGGGAGTTTAAGGGCCAGCCTGAGCCAACATGGGGAACTCCTTTGCAAGCAAACAAGAGACAAAGAAAAGAAAGGCAGGGTCAGGAGAGACAGCTAAGCAGTTAAGAGCATTGGCTGTTCTTACAGAGGAGCCAGGTTCAATTCCCAGCACCCACACAGCAGCTCACAACAATCTGTAATTCCACTTCCAGGGGAGCCAGTGCTCTCTTCTGTCCCTTAATGTCTGGTGGACAGACATACATGCAAGTAAAACATTCATACACACCAAATAAAACAAATTTAAAACAATATAGTTCTTTCATTAGCAAACATACTAACAGATTTGGCTTTCAGGTCTGCTCGAGCCATTTACTGCTTAGCCTTGGACATTTCTTCAACTTTGACAAATTTCTTTTTTCTTATCATAAAATTGTAATCGGAATAGGTAGAGACAAGGTTTGTAGTGAGGAGAAGGGAGTTTAAGAACAGTATTTAGAACCATTCTTCCAAAGTGGTAATGAGAACCCTTAGCTTCTTTTGGGGGAGATGGTAGCCAAACTCCTGGTAGGGTAGAAATCCCAGCTAAGTCTGAACATATGATTAGATGTTAGTCTGGGAAATGGGGGAGGGAAAGAAGGATATTAGTGACAGAGAACAGCATGGCCGAGAAAGAGGACACAGCGATGCATGAGGTATGGGATGAGAGTGAAGTTATACAGTCAAGCAGGGACAGTAAGATGGCGTCTTGAAATTGCCAAGGCGAGTTTTTCATTCTGACAGCCCCTGAGGGTTTTTCAGTAAAAGTAGGAGTTGGGTTCCCAGAGACCACATGAAGGCAGGGAGAGCGGTAAAATCGGATGGTGTGGCAGTGTCATAGGGAAGGGGACTGGCAGAAAGAAGTACAGTGGAGGCCTCTAGATGAAAAAGAAATGGATAGCTCTGAGAGAGACCGGAGCGGCAGCTCTTAGTGATGGATTGAGTGGAAGAGGTGAGTGAGAAGACATGTTAGTCAGCTTTCTGTTGCTGTGAAAAAATGCCCAGGGCAATAACCTCAAAAGGATGAAAGATCTGGATAACGCAGCTTCACGGTTTTCAGTGCACGGGGCTTGGTCCTGCTGCTTTGTACTTATCCTTGTCTGTTTACCTAAAGGCTGCCTGAAGCAACTGTGAGAATGGGATTGGGGAGATCCTGATACCTCCTTTAAGAACATGCCATCAGTGATGTCCCTTCATTCCCAGTAGTGCCAGAGGCTGGGGACCAAGCCTTCAACACATGGACTTTTGGGGGACCTTGAAGACCCCAAACTCTAGTGGGAAGCATGAGCGTGTTGTGCTTATTTCCAGCTTGGATCTTCAGTGGTGCTATTTTCGGAGATAGAAAGAAGGAAGAGTAACATATTTGTTGAGAAGCTGAATTGAGTTTTGAACATGTCAGTGGCCATACCAGTAGATAAGTCCTTAATAATCAGGGTCTTTTAATCTTAGCTGGCAATTACTGTATCCAGAGATAGGATGGAGAATGATTACCTATTGCTGATTGGCTGCTCCCTGGCTTGGGGCTGATTGGAATCTGAAAAGGGAATGCAGTCTGGGGTGAGGCTGATGTCACCATGGGGCAGGGCCAGATAGGTGTGTCTCCCTGTATTGTGTTTGAATGCCAGGCTGTTTCTTTGGCTGCGGTCATAATTGTGTTAGCTCAAGGATTGATTTGTCGAGGGAGGGTGATGATACTCTATGCCACCCCATAGCTGAGAAATCTGAGGCTCAGACTTTAGTACAGAGCTGATATGCGGATAAAGGTCTGTGTGTAATGTACTCTCACAGTGGTAACTGACATTTGCTCTATGAGGACAGGGAAAGTACTAGGATCAAAGTTTCTATGTGGAGCAATGTAGTTGGGAAGGTCAGTGAAAACCAGAGAAGGAAACAGAGAAAGCTTCCTGTAGGTGATGCCATTTGTATAAACCTAGAAGCATCGTCTCATTCTGAACTCCTGGCCAGCAATAATTGGCAATCAGCCACTGCCTGCAGTAAGGAAGATCAGGTCATCTAAGGGACATGAAGGCAGAATGTGCCCACAGACCTCCACAGGGCAGGCTGGGCTTCCTTCAGACAGGCCGCAGGCCACAGTTTTTAGCATCGGTCATCTCAGGATTTGGTTGCACTGCTGCAGCACGGACAGTTGGAAGCTGGTACTTGTTGATCTCCAAATTAGGGTTCTGCACAAGATTATGTTCACTTCCTAGTGAACACCTTAAAAGGTGTGTGTGTGAGGGGAGACAACAAGATGACTTGGCAGGTAGGAACACTTGGAGACTGATCCCAGGAACTCATTAGTGGAAAGAGAGAACTGACGTATGTTAAGTCTACCTCTGACCTCCATAGTATGTCTTAGTACTTGAGCAACCTCTCATCCCATTAATAAACAAACAAATTAATGTTTTTAAAAAGGCATCATGTGATGAAGTGACAAAGTCTGTCTAAGAAAGACTGGCACTCTGGGCTTGGTGGCACACACCTTTAATCCCAACACTTGTGGACAGAGGCAGTTAGTTGGATCTCTGTTCAAGGCAGCCGGAACTAGTTCCAAGCCAAACATAGTGAGACTGTAAAAACAAAGGAAGGGCTCTGCGTGCCTCTGTGCTTCAGAAGGATACTGGTTGTCCTTGTCTAATATTCTGCACTTGTCACCTCTATACAAGGTTCTCAGGGAGCCTGGAGCTAAACTGAGACCCAGTGACAGAGCTACCTCTGTCCCCCTCTTCTCCACAGTGTTGGGGTTACAGGTGAGCATACAACCATACCTGGCTGTTTAGGTACGTTCTAAGGTTTTTTAACTGTCACCATGCTTGTATACCCATTTTCTCAGCTCTGGGAAGAAAGTTTTTAAGATTTAAAGTGTTGCTTGGGGTTAGGGGATAACTTAGTAGGAGTGCTGACGGCTCAAGCATGAGTACCTGAGGTTCAGTCCCCAACATCCACAGTAAAGCTGAGTGTAAGGTTGCAACTTGGAATCCAAACACTAAGGAGGCAGAGGCAGAAGGCTCTCTGGAGTCACTGGCTAATCAGTGTAGCCAAATCAGTAATCTCAAGGTCTTTTAAAAAATATATTTGTCAGCCAGGCAAGGTCGCAAATGACTTTTTTTTTTTAAATGTATATGAGTACACTGTAACTGTCTTCAGACACACCAGAAGAGGGCATCAGATCCCATTACAGATGGTTGTGAGCCACCATGTGGTTGCTGGGAACTGAATTCAGGGTCTCTTGAAGAGCAATCAGTGCTCTAAACTGCTAGGCCATCTCTCCAGCCTGCACAGGGCTTTAATCCCAGCACTTGGGAGGGAGAGGTATCAGATCTCTGTGAGTTCAAGGCCAGCCCGGTCCACAAAGTGAGTCCAGGACAGCCAGGGCTGTTATGCACAAAACCCTGTCTTGAAAAACCAAAAGGTAAAAACAAAACAAATATATAATCAGGCTGTGCAGTATGGCACAAACCTTTAATCACAGCGCTCAGGAGGGAGAGGGAGGGAGATCCCTATGAATCCAAATCTAGTCTGTTAAATATTAGACTGTCTCAAAAAATTAAAATTAAAAAAATAAATTATTTATTTTATGAGCATGGGCAATTTTCCTGCTCGTAGGTCATCTACCTCTTGCAGAGGCCAGATGAGATGATTGGATTCCCTGGAATAGGAGTTGTAGATGGTTGTGAGCCACTGTGTAGGTGCTGAGAAATGAATCCTGCTCCTCTGGATGAGCAGCCAGTGTTCCTAACTCTGGAACCATCTCTCCAGCCTCCAAGCCCCAAGTCCTACTTAGGGAGATACTCCTGCCTCAAGGAAGTAGGCGAATCCCAGCACTCAGGAGGCAGAGGGAGGCAAGTCATTATGATTTTGTGGCTAATCTGGTCTACATAGTCTTCCAGAACAGCTAGAGTTACATAGTGAGACTCTGTCTCTATATTTTTCTTTTTGCCTGACACAGAAGTTAGATTTAAAAAGACTTGTCTCATAAACAAACAAACAAATAAATAAATGAATGGAGGTGGATGGTTTGATCTGTTCTGAAGAACACCTGAAACTGACCTCTGGCTTTCATATGTATGGATGGATGGACAGACACACACACAGCTAATCTAAGCATAGTACACTGGAATATATCTGTAGTTCTTCTTATTCATAAAGCTGAGGCAGGATACTAACAAGGTCAAAGCCAGTATGGATCACATAGACCTATTTAAGCAAAAGGAAAGACAAAAAAGAAAGGAGAGGAAGGAGGGAGACAAAAGGAAAGAAGGAAGGGAGGAAGGAAGGGTTGTTAACTTTTCATTTGTCACCCATTGAACATTTTCTCTAGGTCCACATGGCTCATGACAGACTGCTATAGTAAAGGAATCTCCATATTCTTAGTAGCTAATAAGAATGACTAAATTTTACGGGACTGGGTGGAAGAGATGACTCACAGGGTAATAACACTGGGTGATTTTCCAGGGAGCTTGGGTTTGAATCCCAGCACCCACATGATAGCTCACAACCATGTTTAACTCTAGTTCCATACCCTTCTCTGGCCTCTGAGGACACCAAACATGCAAGTCATATATATAAGCAAAACAGCCATTTACAAAAAACAAAACAAAATAAAACCCTCTGGTCTGGGAAAGATGGCTCAGTTGGCTCAGTTAGTTTACTGTTGTTCTATAAACCTGGGTTTGGAATCCCAGGACCACATAAAGATGGGCATGGTGACATGCTGGAGAAAAGAAGAGCAAAAAATTCCTGTGAGTTTTCAGGCTAGCCAGTCTAGTCAAATTAGTGAGCTCCAGGTTCAGTGAGAGGCTATGCTTCAAAAAAAATAAGATGGAGTTATTGAAGAAGATACCCAAAAGCAACCTCCAGACACACACACACACACACACACACACACACACGAATATAGACATATATACATAAAGATTCTAATCTCAATGCTAGTTAAGTGTTGAAAACTAGAAAATAAAAGCAAGCCAAAAAATATATAAAAAGTACCCTTTAAATAATAATGTAGAAGCCAGGCAGTGGTGGCACAGGCCTTTAATCCCAGCACTTAGGAGGCAGAGGCTGGCTGATTTCTGAGTTCGAGGCCAGCCTGGTCTACAGAGTGAGTTCCAGGACAGCCAGGGCTACACAGAAAAACCCTGTCTGGAAAAAAAACAAAAACAAAAACAAAACAAAAACAAAAGAATAAAAATAATAATGTTGACTAGGTGTGCTGGTGAACTCCTTTAATCTCTCTCTCTTTTTTTTTTAAGATTTATTTATTTATTTATTTTATATATATGACTATACCACCATTGCTGTCTTCAGACACATCAGAAAAGGGCATCAGATCCCATTACAGATGGTTGTAAGCCACCACGTGGTTGCTGGGAATTGAACTCAGGACCTCTGGAAGTGCAATCAGTGCTCTTAACCACTGAGCCATCCCTCCAGCCCCAAACGCCTTTAATCCCAGCACTTGGGAGGCAGAGGCAGGCGGATTTCTGAGTTTGAGAGTTCGAGGCTAGCCTGGTCTACAGAGTGAGTTCCAGGACAGCCAGGGCTATACAGAGAAACCCTGTCTCGAAAAACCAAAAAAATAAAAAATTAAAAATAAATTAATAAATAAATAAATCCTGCCTCAAAAATAATAAATAATAATAACAACAATAATAAACAATCTCTTTTTTCATTTCTGGAATTATATAGTATATAATACACACACAACACACACATACACATACACATACACACATATATATATATAATATAACATAATTTTGTGTCTTTTTTCTTACTGAACAAGATCATAAAATCAGTCTAATACAATTTAAAAATCTTTTAAAAGGTCCTAATGACTTGTGTTCTATGTAATTATTAATTTTTATCAAATTCTTACCCTTAAACATGTAATACTTGATTTTGCTATTATACAAATGCTGTAGTGAAGATCTAGGAATAGGGCTACATGCTTATAATCCCAACAATTTAAAGGATGAGGCAGAAGACTTTGAGTTCCAAGTTAGCCTAGGACACTTAAGGTAGTATGCTCTTATATCTTAAAGAGAGGTGAAGGAAGGGCCAGGCAATGGTGGTGTATGCCTTTAATCCAGTACTGAGGAGGCAAAGGCAGATGGATCTTTGTGAGTTCAAGGCTAGCTTGGTCTACAGAGTGAATTCCAGGACAGCCAAGGCTTCATAGAGAAACCCTGACTCAAAAAACTAAGAGAGAGAGAGAGAGAGAGAGAGAGAGAGAGAGAGAGAGAGAGAGAGAGAGAGAGA
>NW_021604579.1:5480700-5483149 GCF_004785775.1 Grammomys surdaster | reverse complement strand
AGAGAGAGAGAGAGAGAGAGAGAGAGAGAGAGAGAGAGAGAGAGAGAACACTCAAGAGTTAGGACTTGCTGTTTCCACAGGAGACCCAGATTCAGTTCCTAGCACCTAAATGGTAGCTTGCCACTGTCTTTAATTTCAGTTCTAGGTGATCTAGTACCCCCTTTGATCTTTGTGATACCAAGCACACATACAGTGCATATTTATACATGCAGGCAAAACATGCACACACATAAAATAAAGAATAAATCTTGGAGGCTGGAGAGATGGTTCACCAGTTAAGAATACTGGCTGCTCTTTCAGAGTACTTGAGTTCAATTCCCAGGAACCACATTGTAGCTAACAACCATCTGTAACTCCAGTCCTGGGGGATCCAACCTCCTCTTCTGGCCTCTACAGACAGTACATATAGGTAGTGAACAGACATACATATAGGCAGAACATCTATACACATGTAATACAAATAGAAGTTAAAAAAAAATTAAAGTACTTTCTAAAAAAGTTTGTGGGGTTTGGTGTCACTGGCTTTTAATCCTGGCCTCCTGAGTTCTGAGGAGGCAGATGCAGGCAGGTCTCTGTGAACTTGAAGCCAGCCTGGTCTACATAGTTAGTTCCAGGCCAGACTGGGATATTCAGTGAGACCATTTAAAAAAAAAAACCCAAAAACAATAAAAACAAAACAAATAAGAAAGACAGAAAGAAAGAGGAAGAAGAAAGAAGGAAAGAAAGAAAGAAAGAAAGAAAGAGAGGGGGAGCGGGAGGCGGGGGGGGCGGCAGGAAGGAAGGAAGGAAGAAGTCTATAATGAAAGGCCAACTATGGTGATACATGTTGTAGTTCCAACTTTTAGGTAGCTGAGGCAGGAGGTTTCAAGGAATGGTGAAGGAATTCAAGGCCAGCTTAAAAAACATAGTGACATCTCATTTCAGAAAAACAACAAGTTCTGGATGGTGAGATTGTAAATTTGATCCCTGGAACCTAAACAGAACAGAATGAATGCATATGCAGTATCCAGAGGATCTGATGCTCTCCCTCTCTTCTGGTCTCTGTAGGCATTCATGTATGTGATATGTGGTCTGTTTACATACATGTAGGCAACTCTCACACACTGGTAGACATGGTAGTACACTTTTAAACCCAGCACTGAGGAAGCAAAGGCAAACAGAGCCATGGGAATTGGAGGCTAGGCTATACAAAAGACCTGTCTTAAAATAAGCAAACAAAAACCTAACAAGCTACCACCAAACACCAAAACCAAACAACAAGGCATAAAATACAAATAAAGCTGGAGTTAACAGAATGGTTACAACAGTGGCTGCAGAGGTGGCTCATCAGGTAATAGCATTTGCCTGAGGACTTATGTTCAAGCTCCAGACCCCACAGGGTCTAAAGAGAGAAATATTTCTACAAAGCTGTCCTCTGACTCCCACACGTGGATCATGAAACACACACACACACACACACACACACACACAAATACGTGGAAAAAAATTAATGCAATGATGAAAATATATTTCATTATTGCACATATTTTGTTTATATTTTCAATTATTTTCTACTTTTTTGGAAGTGGACTTATAGAAAAAGGCTAGAAAAAGGTATATTCCCGTAGACAAGATCCGAGCTGGCATGGAACGTGCAGTGTAAATCAGGTTGGCTTTGGACTCACAGAGATCTGCCTAATTCTGCTTCCCTGAATATTGTGCTAGCCATGTTTGAGACAGGGTTTCTCTGTGTAACATCCCTGGCCATCCTGGAACTCTCTCTGTAGGTCATTCTAGCCTCAAACTCACAGAGATCCACCTGTCTCTGCCTCCTGCGTACTGGGATTAAAATCATGTGCCATTACAGTCAGTAGCTAGAAGGTTCTTAAGATGCCTGTTGTCTATGGAAGAAAAAAAAAATCTGCGCATAATAGTTACCATAAAAAAGCAGAGTAGGCCCAAGGGAACAACAACCAAAAATGTCCTGGAGCTCAGGGATGAGTTTGCTGGAAGAGGCCCCATCTAGGCAGACCTTTGAGGAAAGGCTTATTTTTAAAAAAAGAAAAAAATGAACTTAGGTCCTCAGGAAGAACAGCCACTGCTTTTAAACACTGAGCCTCAAGGAAAGGCTTCACATGAATGCAGGAGGAAGGAAATGGTGTGAGCCAGGCACTGACACTCATAAACCCAAATCACAGTGGAGGAAAGGGGAACAGACTGAGATGCTCAGCTTGGACTGGACTGTGAGGTGAGGCAGTTTGGATTTACTCTGTGCCATCAAACACTTTTAGGTAGGAAGCAAGTGATCTCTCTGGCTGCAGCTGGGTTGGGGGGAAGGGGAGGGGGAGGGGGAGGGGGAGGGGAAGGACAATCCAGGAACCTGTTAGAGCTGACTGAGTGACTGCAGATGAAGCCTTAGGAATATAAATGGAGAGGATAACACGATGCGGGGGGGGGGGGGGGGGAGGAG
>NW_021604579.1:5478363-5480600 GCF_004785775.1 Grammomys surdaster | reverse complement strand
GAGGATGCTGCAGCTCCTCCCTAAAGACCCTCAGGGAGCACAGAGGAACTGCCAAATGTGGCCCAGTGAAACTGGGTTTTAAGATAGAGATCAGCTTGCTGGGCGGTGGTGGCGCGCGCCTGTAATCCCAGCGCTTGGGAGGCAGAGGCAGGCGGATTTCTGAGTTTGAAGACAGCCTGTTCTACAGAGTGAGTTCCAGGACAGAGAGGTCAGCTGTTTTTATTTGTATCCTACGGATATACTTTATGAGAGCGGCGAGGTAGATGGCAGGGACGTGGATTTGTCTTGAGCATCTTCCTGTTTTGACATTGGACAAACTGCAGGGAGTTTTTTTAGGTTTGGGCGGTTTAGGGGCTTTATAGCCTTTATGAGTTCCTTTGGGGATTACCTTGCTTTCTTCCTCCCTCCCTCCCTCCCTCCTTTCTTTCTTTCTTTCCTAAGATTTATTTATTTTATATATGTGGATACAACTGTAGCTGTCTTCAGACACACCAGAAGAGGGCATCCAATCTCATTACGGATGGTTGTGAGTCACCACGTGATTGCTGGGAATTGACTCAGGATCTCTGGAAGAGCAGCCTGTGCTCTTAGCTGCTGAGCCCTCTCTCCAACCCAGGGATTAGCTTGCTTGCTTTTCTTCCTTCCTTCCTTCCTTCCTTCCTTCCTTCCTTCCTTCCTTCCTTCCTTCCTTCCTTCCTTCCTTTTTCTTTTTTTCTTTTTCTTTTTTTTTTTCTGAGACAGGGTTTCTCTGTGTAGCCCTGGCTGTCCTAGAACTCACTCTGTAGACCAGGCTAGCCTGGAACTCAGAAATCCTCTTGCCTCTGCCTCCCAAGTGCTGGGATTAAAGGCGTGCGCCACCACCGCCCGGCAACAGAGACTTCTTACGGCTTTCAGAACTTGGATGCGGAGATGGTGGACTGAGTGTTAGTGCTGGGGAAGTCTGTGAACATACAGCAGAATGGGGATGATTCCCACACAATCATTTTTTAAAAAGTTGGTTGACATTGGAAATGGTCTGTTTACCTCCAGAAAGAAATCAAAAGTCATCCAAAGTTTGATTAATTTGGGAGAATGCTGAGTCTGTGAAGCTATTAAGTTGCTTTCATTTTTCCTTTATTATATTACTTATTGTCTGTGTTTGTATATTAGCACAATGTCTCAGAGCACATTGTGGAGGAGAGGACAACTGCAAATGTTGGCTTTCTCCATCTACCGTGTGGGTCCTGGGTATCTAACCCAGGTGGTCAAGCTTGGTTTACTTGCTGAGCCACCTCACTGGTCCCTTGTGTAGCTTTCTGGCTGAGAGACTGAAGGGGGAGTCTTGTGGGCAAACTTGGGGATGGAGAGAGTTTCAGTGAGGGGGCCCAGTTAATGACCTGGCCGAGCTTATTGTTATCGGCTTCAGAAAATTTTACTCACATTAGCTAATTAACTGACACTTTCTCCAAGTGGAGATGAGGAAGGGACGGTAGAGGATAGCAAGCTCATGGCTGATCACTCTTCCAGAGGCTGGAGGAGACTGATAATGTGACTGCAGTACCACAGCCGGACTGTTTGTGTGTTTGGACAAGGGCTAACAAACAAACAGGAGCTAATTGACAGACTCTTGGGGCCTGTGCATGATGGTCAGCTGATCTCTCTATAACAGTGTGATAAATGCCCCATTCAGTCCAGGGGCAGTGACGGCTCAGAGACACCCAGGCAGACCCTGTTGCTGATCTGATGACAAGCGCATGGGGTTATTGCTGTCTCAGCACAGATGTCTTCTCAGGAGAGTACTCTTGATTCCAGGAGGCAGAATGTGATTCTTCATGGTCAGAAATGTCACATACGATTCCTTTTTCCACAGAGGAGGTCTTCACTGTAATAAAGCAAGCAATGAATTCTTCCTATTGCTTTTTTTTTTTAATAAAAATTTAAAAAGACAGCAAGCAAGATGGCTTACAATCCTAGCACTTTGAAGACTGAGGCAAGAGGATTGCTAGAAGTTTGAAGTCAGTGAGTTTCAAGCCATCCTGGGCAACAGAACAGGACCTTGTCTTGAAACAAAACAAAAAACAGGGACTGGAGAGACTGCTTAGTGATTGGTTAAGAGCATTTGTTTTTACACAAGACCAGAGTTTGACTCCCAACACCTACATGGTGGTTCAGAACTACCCATAACTACAGGGGATCCATTGATAGGGCCTTCACACACACACACACACACACACACACACACACACACACACACACAC
>NW_021604579.1:5477062-5478353 GCF_004785775.1 Grammomys surdaster | reverse complement strand
CACACACACACACACACACACACACACACACACACACACACACACACAAATAAAGAAATAACTTTGCTTTACTGAAAACAAAAATAAGTAAAACTTAAAAATATATTAGTAGATTATTAGTAGATGGGCTTGGTCGTACACATCTTTAATCCCAGAACTCTAGAGACAAAAGCAGGCAGATTTCTGAGTTCAAGGCCAGCCTGGTCTACTGAGTAAGTACCAGGGCAGCCAAAGCTATACAAAGAAACCGGGTCTCAAAAACCATAACACAACAAAACAAAACAAAATCTTGGCTTTCTTTCTTTAGAATACAACCATTAAAAAGTTTCTTTTCTTTACAATTGTTTATGTGTGTGTAACATATGTACACACTGGCCCTTCCCAGTCATTTAAGGAAAAGAAAAAAAAAAAAAAGGAGGGAGCTGGTGAGATGGCTCAGTAGAGGCACTGGCTGCCGAGCCTGATGGACCTGAACTTGATCCTGTAGATCCACATGATGGAAGGATGTGTTGGAAGGAGAGAACCAACCCAAGGCTTCTCTTAACCCAAACACATGCACCGTAGCATGGGTATCCCGCAAAAGAAAGGGGTGAAATTAAAGCAAAATAAAACAATGGGAAGTGTTTAAAACCCTAAACTCAAGTTTTGATAAAAATTGTGTATCAAAGTTGAAGGGCAAAAACGGATGGCTCGAGAGTGAGGTGCTGAGAGGACACTGAGCACAGGCGCCAGGCTGCTCCCCAGCTATATGCAGCCCTGCTTTGCCTTGTTGGTTTTGAGGCAGAATCTTAATATATTGCTCAAGCTTCCCTCAAGCTTGTTCTGCAGCCAAACTAGCCTTGAAGTTATGATCTGCCTGCCTCAGCTTCCCAAGAGTTAGGAAGTAGATAACTATATAACATGCTTTTCTTTTTCTTTTCTTTCTTTCTTTACTTTTCTTCTTTTTTTTTTTTTGGTTTTTGAAGACAGTTTTTTTCTGTGTAGCCCTGGCTAGACCAGGCTAGCCTCGAACTCAGAGATCCATCTGCCTCTGCCTCTTGAGTGCTGGGATTAAAGGTGTGAGTCATCACCATCCATCGAAAAACAGCATTTTTGTCATGAAACAGAACAGATATAACTTGGAAGAGTATATGTTCTGCTTTCTCTCAGAGTGGTTTAAAATGAACCTGGCTTGGTGTTACAATGCCCAGAAAGCTAAGGCAGGAGTATGTGAGCTTGAGGCAAGCTACTGTCTCAAAACGCCCATAAAATAAAATAAAATAAAATAAAATAAAATAAAATAAAATAAAAT
>NW_021604579.1:5473291-5477052 GCF_004785775.1 Grammomys surdaster | reverse complement strand
ATAAAATAAAATAAAATAAAATAAAATAAAATAAAATAAAATAAAATAAAATAAAGCAGCCAGCCTGGTTGAACTGATGAATTCCAGGTTCAGTGAGAAATCTTGTCTCACAAAAAGGTGGGTTTGGGAGAGAGCAGTTTTAGAAACTGCTCAGTGGTTGTTGCTCGTGAGAACCAAAGTGTTGATTCCCAACACCCACACGTTGGCCTACAGTCTTTCGTAACTTCATTTGCAGAGTACCTGACACCATCTTCTGGATTCCAAGGGGACTAGGCATGCAATTGGTGTACACACATAGATGTAGGCAAACACTCATACACACACATAATAATAATAAAGTTAAAAACTTTTTTTCATTAAAAAGGGTAGAGAGTAAAAGTAGGAGACACTTGACATTGACCTTTGGCCTCTGCAGACATCTGTGTATGCACACACATCTGTACATAAGGAGCAGTTACACATGGACATGCCATAAACATATAATACACAAATTAAAGTAGGACACCACCAGGTTGGTGAAATGGCTCAGTGATTAGAAGCACGTGCTGCTCTTGCAGAGGACCTGGATTCAGTCCCCAGAGCTTATGTGGCAGACGGCTCACAACTGTCTGTAACTCCAGTTCCAGGGGATCTGATACTGTCTTCTAGATTTTGAGAGCACCAAGTAGGAATGTGGTACACACACAAACATGCAGAAGAAACATTCATATACATAAAAAAGAATAATCTTATTATTTTTTTTAAAGGATACTGGCCCAGCAGTGGGATACAAGCCTTTAATCCCAGCATTTAAGAGACAAAGGCAGGTGGATTTCTGAGTTGGAGGTCAGCCTGGTCTACAGAGTAAGTTCCAGGATAGCCAGAGCTACACAGTGAGACCCTGTCTCAAAACCCAAAAACCAAAACAAAGAATCCCACAGTAAAAGTTGATGTGGAGCACAGCACTTTGGCTAGCAATGTAAAGGAAGATGATTGATTTTGAAGACATGAAATTTGAACTGAGACTTGAAGGAAAGGAAGGTGGTACACAAGTAAAGATGTGGGAAAAGGAACATTCTAGGTAGAGGGAGGACAGACATATAAGTTCCTGAGGCCTCTCTGGTCCTGTTCTCTGACGAAGGGCTGAGGTAGAGGTGGAAGGGTGGGTGGGTGTTGCACACAAGTAGAAGGAGGTGAAAGGAGGCTCAAAGACTTATGAGGGTCCCCCTACCCTCCCTGCTTCCTGGCACCTTCAGCTGCTTACACTCTACATTTTAAGCAATGTGAACATTTTTTGTTCTTCAAATAGTCTGCTTTCTTTTTATATGAAAGAGTTTTGTTCAGAGTGTCCCCTAAGCTGGGGTTCATGGCTACAACCGTTCTCTCCTTTTCAGTAATAGAATTTTATAGTAGGACATGGTGGTGCACACCTTTGATCCAAATACTCCAGAGGCACAGGTAGGCATATCTCTATGGATTTGGGACTAGCATGGTCTACATAGAGAGTTTCAGGATAGTCATGGCTACATAGAGACCCTGTCTCAAAATAAGATGAGATGAGATAAGGATCCTGGCACATCATATAGAATCTTCTATCTGATCTGGACAGCCTACTTCTGGGCTGCTGTATGAAAAAAAATTTCTGTCTTGTTTGACACTCTCTCTCTCTGTTTTTTGTTGTTGTTTGGTCTTTCTGTGTATCTCAGGTTGATATCAGGCTTTTGAGTTTCCTGCCTGCATCTCTTGAATGATTACAGTTAATTAACAGTTCAGCCTCTATTCTTTCTTTTGTGTGGTAAATTCTTTCTTTCTTTCTTTTATTTTCTTTTCCAGACAGGGTCTTACTCTGTATCCCAGGCTGGTCTTGAATCCTGATTGCCCAGCTTCCTGATTATTGTGATTACAAGTAGGTACAATCATGTTTGGCTTGCCTTGTGAATTCTTGTTTTTATCTATTAGGACCAAGCTCTAAGAACCACTTTTCCTATGCTCTCTAAGGGATGTTTCTTCCTTTCATTTCATTCTCACTCAGATGTCTCTAGAAAATAGCCTTCTCTATGTCTTTACTGTATGCATAGCTATCCTAGTAGCACCCTTAATAAGCAATGACAAGGAGGCTAACAAAATGTCACACACTGTGGTTGATGAGTGGTTTGTAGTCTACACGGAAGGACAGTCATGGGGTAAAACAATTGCTTAGTGGTCCTGATATATTCTCTGTGAGAAGAAAGCTGGAGGTTAGCACAGCTAGCCTTCACTCTTTCCTCCTTCTCAACTCTCATGTGTCTGTTGTTCTATGAAAATAACAAGGGATGGAGAAATCTAAATAACTCAGATCTTGAGAAACTAACACAGTGGGAAAGAGGAAGCTATCCTCACCTAAAAGAGGCACCTTCCAGACTCACCAGGACAAAAGGAATTATCGCTCCTGGAAGCCAACAACATTGTTTGCTGCATGTGATTGCCACTGGAGATGGGCTAAGCTCTTTGGCGCATCTGCCACAAAAAGTGAAAAGTAGTGGGCCTGCAAGATGACCAAGCACAGAAGAACTTACTGTCACCTCGAGAATCTCTGGACAGTTGATTCCTACAAGTAGGGAAGGATCTGTTCTTGTTGGAATAACTTTAATTAACAAAAAGTTGTTCAACAGTCTGAGTAGTTACAGAGAAATGGCCCAACGATGTATAGGCTATATGTTCTATCTGGAAGTTTAAGAAAAAAACCTTATTTTATGTTAATCATGTGTTGAACTATGTGCACATGAGTACAGGTGCCTATAGAGGTCAGATGAGTGTGTAGATCCTCTGGAGCTGGTGTCATGGCCATTTTGAGCTGCTGTACATATTGTTAAAGGTCTGAGCCATCTCTCCAGCTTATCTGGGGGTTATTGGAAGACGGTTGAAAATTATATTTGGTCCATGTACTCCTTATTACCTCTAGAGAGCAAGCATATTGTCACCAGGCATGGTAGTGCACGTCTTTAATCCCAGCACTTGGGAGGCAAAGGCAGATGGAACTCTGAAGTTAAGAGGCCAGCCTGGTCTACAGAGTGAGTTTCAGGACAACCAAGGGTACACAGAGAAACTTTGTGTCTCAAAAAAAAAAAAAAAAAAAAAAAAAAAAAAGAGAAAAAAAGAAAGAAAGAAAGAAAGAAAGAAAGAAAGAAAGAAAGAAAGAAAGAAACTCAGCCTATCAATATTGAATACAACAACTATAACAACTAAGATGGTGTCGGATGATTTGCACATTAGCTGCCTTCTGGTAGCCTTTATGAGTTACAAGATTCAAGAGAACTATAAGAAATCAAAGACACTGTGAAAACATGGGTTGTGTCTTTGCATAGATAAATAGAACTTAGCAAGGTCTTTAGGAGGAAAGACACTGCAGCCTCACTAGAGTTTACTAAGTATGCTAGCTAGTCCGAAGTCCAGAAATGTGACAGGGAACAGAGATGCCAATGTTGGGTGAGACTGGTGCTTCTCCTATTCATAAAGATTCATTTTCTGCTTCATTTCATTAGGCACCTTCAAACTCTTTGAAGCTGTCAGACTGACACTTTACAACTTTCATACAAGATTTTTACCAAAACCTGAGTTTTGTGTTTTAAAGATTTATTTATTTTATGTATGCGAGTACACTGTAGCTGTCTTCAGACACCCCAGAAGAGGGCATCGAATCCCATTACAGATGGTTGTGAGCCACCATGTGGTTGCTGGGAATTGAACTCTTAATCGCTCAGCCATCTCTCTAGCCCGAGTTTTGTGTTTTAAAAATATATTCA
>NW_021604579.1:5470390-5473191 GCF_004785775.1 Grammomys surdaster | reverse complement strand
GAGGCCAGCCTGGTCTACAGAGTGAGTTCCAGGACAGCCAGGGCTACACAGAGAAACCCTATCTTGGAAAAACCTAAAAAAAAAAAAAAAAATCATATTCTAGCCAGGTGGTGGCACGCACCTTTAATCCTAATACTCAGGAGGCAGAGGCAGATGGATCTCCGAGATTGAGGGCAGCCAAGGAAATGCTGAGACAACCTGTCTCAAAATCAATAACAAAAAAATTATATTATTTTAAATATAAATTAAGGGTTCATTATAAAATACAAAATGTTAGTTTCTCATTGTCAATAATTCAAGAAAACAAAGCTGTGAACTCTTGGAGGGTCTGGGGTCAAAAGTTGTGAACTTTTGGAGGGTCTGGGGGACAGGACACCTGTGTGAAGGCCTTGTGATCAAAAGCCACATTTAGGAGAACACTGACAGATGCTAACTAGCAACCTTTGGCAAGCAGTAAAACAACACTTAAAAAAAAAAGATTTAAATCTTTGTTTTATGTGTATTGGTACTTTGCCTGAATGCATGTTTGTGCAGTGCCTACAGAGGCCAGAAGAGGGCGTTAGATCTCCCTGGGACTGCAGTTACAGACTGTCAGCTGTCATGTGGGTGCTAGAGACGGAATTTAGGTAATCTGGAAAGGCAACCACTAAGCTATCTCATCAGTCCTTGATGGGACTAGTGTAAGATAAGACTTCTTAGTTATCTCTTCCTCCTCCTCCTCTACCTCTTCCTCCTCCACTTCGTACTTCTTTGTTTTTCAAGACAGGGTTTCTTTGTGTAGTCCTACCTGTTCTGGAACTCACTCCATAAACCAGGCTGGCCTCAAACTCAGAAATCCTCCTGCCTCTGCCTCTGCTGGGATTAAAGGTGTGCATCACCACTGCCTGGCTCGTAAGATATATTTTTGAATGTGTTTAGCATGCCAAAACCACATAGTAGCCCCAGAACAAAGGCATTGGTCTAATGGCCGAGGGCAGGTGAGAGGAAAGGCCATTCAGGTAATCTAGTGACTTGGGAGGACCTGAAAATTGATGGTATTTGGGGAAAAAGTCACTCAGAGAATGAGGAAAGAGATTCCTTGTTCAGAGCATTCCACTGAGCTGCTGAGTGTTGAGTAGCTAGTACGAAGCATGATGGAGGAGCCTTTAGTGTGGTGAGGGGAGGTTTCAAGGTCTCAAGGTTAATTGGCTAAGTGCTGAATCCTCTGACAGGCCCGATTTATATTAAATACACCTACATATGAATCAGGCCTGGATAAACTCCCATGGAAGGCAGAAAGTCCAGAAATCAGAGGTCCAATCTCCAATAGACAGATCCTGTGTATAACCACAGAGTATTAGATCTGTACCAGGATAAAGTTTTGGGAGAAATTCCAGCTGTCAAGATTGTTGAAAATAATACAAGGGAAGAAGGGAAGACTGGGGGCTGGAGAGATGGCTCAGTGGTTAAGAGCACTGACTGCTCTTCCAGAGGTCCTGAGTTCAAATCCCAGCAACCACATGGTGGCTCACAACCACCCATAATGAGATTTGATGCCTTCTTCTGGTGTGTCTGAAGACAGCTATAGTGTACTCATAAATAAAATAAATAAATCTTAAAAAAAAAAGAAGGGAAGACTGGTCAGATCACCAAATAAATAAAACACAGTCCTTGCCATGTGTCCCCAGTGCCAGCTTCTCAGGAGGCTGAGGCCATAGGTTCTCTTGAACTCAGGAGTTCAGGACCAGGCTGGTCAACACAGTGAGACACCAGCTCTTAAAAGTATTAAGAAAAAGACAGGTAAAATCATTCAACAGAAAAGACTGTAAATGTCCATCAAGGGTTTTGGTGATTCACAGCTTTATGTGTGAGGATGAGACAGGAGAAATATCTGACAGTGGGCCTTTTCAAATATGTACTGTGTGTGTCTGTATGCATATATGCATTCATATGTGTGCAGCTCCCTGCAGAGGCCAGCAGAAGACATCAGACCCCTTGAATCTGGAGTTATAGGCATTTGTGAAATATTAGAAACTGAACTCTGGTCCTCTGATGGGGCAATAAACACTTAACCAATGAGGTATCTCTCTAGCCCCTAATGATGGATCAAATAGTAGGATTTTAGGTTCTTGGGAGAAAACCATGAGACTAGAAACTAAAAGACAGAACACGGGGGCTAGTGCTGTAGCTTAGTTGGTAGACTGCTTATTACTATGCAGGAAGCCATGGGTTCTGTCTCCAGTACTGCATACAACCAAGCATGGGGAATAGTGATGGCTTAATTGGTAAAGTGCTTGCCACACAAACACAGAGACTCCAGTACCCCTGTGAACACCGAGAGCAGCCGCACAGTCTATAACTGTAGTGCTGAAAGAAGGTGGCTAGAGACGTGTGGTCTTAGAGCTCACTGGCCAGACAGCCTAGCTGAACTGGTGAGCTCCAGGTTTAGGTAGAAATACTGTCTCAAAAAACAAGGTAGAGAGCAATGTAGGACACATCAGATGCCAATGTCTGCCCTCCACTGACATGTGTCACCACATGCACAAGTACATATACAAATATGCATACATACACACATACTAAAGTCAACATTAGGTTAGGGGCACATGCCTTTATCCCAGTATTGCAGAGGTGGAAACAAGAATATTAGAAATTCAATGTCGCCGGGCGGTGGTGGCGCACGCCTTTAGTCCCAGCACTTGGGAAGCAGAGGCAGGCAGATTTCTGAGTTCGAGGCCAGCCTGGTCTACAGAGTGAGTTCCAGGACAGCCAGAACTACACAGAGAAACCCTGTCTCGAAAAACCAAAAAAAAAAAAAAAAA
>NW_021604579.1:5461206-5470290 GCF_004785775.1 Grammomys surdaster | reverse complement strand
AAGGAAGGAAGGAAAGAAAGAAAGAAAGAAAGAAAGAAAGAAAGAAAGAAAGAAAGAAAGAAAGAAAGAAAAATTAATTCAATGTCATCTTTGGCTACATAGCAAGTTCCAGAGTAGCCTAGGATGCTTGAGACCTCAAACAACAAACAAACAAACAAAAACACCGAAGGAGGTTGTGGGTAAGTAAGCGGGACTCCTAGCTAAAGAGGGATTCCAGTGACAGCATTCAAAGTTGAAGTACATCAATGAAAAAGAGAAGGGGACAGGCCTGGAGCTTTAGCTATATTTAGCTCTCACAAGAGGAGGCCACAGCCAGGAAAGGAACTCACTTTTGTCTGGTGGAGGGAGAATCCTGGGAAGAGGGATGACAGAAAATTGCCAGCTTCTAAGAGGCTGTCAATGTCATTATTTTAAAGACAGGAAGGAGTCTTGCTACATAGCTCCAGATTCCTTCAAATGTGTGATCTTCCTTCTCCACTCCCTGACTGCTGAGATTATAAGCATGTTACCACCAAGTCCATTTCTCTGAGGTTTTTAATGGAAAAATTCCTATGTAGAAAGCACCCAAGCCATCTCCCATCACAGAGGGCCACGTTTAAGCTTAGCACTCAAATGTCCTACACAGCTCGGAAAGAGAGGAGGGGTGAAAATGTCTGTGATCACAGACCTTGGTGGTATCCAGGAGAGGTAGGCACATTGGTGGGGAATCAAGGGCAAACTGAAAAGCGTTTAAAAAAATACAAGGACAGGGTATCTGAACATTCTATCTTCATCCGGGTATAGAAGCCATAGAAAAATAAAGGAAAGAAAGAGCCAAATAGTTCTGTTTTCTCTGCTTCCACTCGGGGTCAGCCAACTTAAAGCTTTAGTTTGCTGAAATATTCAAAGTTCAAAATGTACAAGGTCAAGCTATCACTCACGGAAAGACCAAGGCAATGGTTTTCTTTCTTTCTTCCTTCCTTCCCCCCCCCCTCTCTCTCTTTCTTTCTCTTTGTTGTTGTTGTTTCAAGAATGGAATGTGACTTAGGGTAATGAACTTAGGGTAAACACAAGATATAGTTTGAAAACT
Organism: Grammomys surdaster; assembly: GCF_004785775.1. NCBI lineage: Eukaryota > Metazoa > Chordata > Mammalia > Rodentia > Muridae > Grammomys > Grammomys surdaster. Next base: position 5,469,221 of record NW_021604579.1, on the reverse strand, counting down.
CAAGACTCTCGGAAATAACCCAAGAAGTCTATTTTAACTGAGAGGAATAAATTTTAAGATTACCTTAAAGACCCATTGATAAACTGTATTGTTTCTAGGTTCTCTACACCATAGATTTTATTTTATTTTAATAGATTGAACCCAGGTTGTCAGGCTTCATAGTAAGTGTCTTTACCAGCTGAGTCACCTCACCAGCCCCCACATTGGTACCAGAATTATTATTATTATTAAAATAAATGAATTAAAAAAAAGAAAATGGTTGAATTCTAAAGAAAGGGAGCCACTGGTGACATATACCTTTAACAGGAGGCAGGGAGGCAGGGAGGCAGGGAGGCAGAGGCAGGTGGACTTCTGAGTTCCAGGCCAGCTGGGGCTACACAAAGAAATCTTATCTCAGAAAACCAAAACCAAAACTAAACCAAAGAAATTCTACTTAACTAGACTCAGTGATTCCAGGGTGACCATGTGACCCAATGGGACAAGCCTATCCCCCAGAATTTCTCTGTTACCATATGACAAAATTTATATTTTGCTGGATGGGATTTTTTTTTTTAGGTGAAATGTAAACCTGATCTTCTGGATCCATCCTTGGGGAAGCATCTGAGGGAAGGGAAGTGAGAAGGAGTCAGATTCTTGCTAACACTGTGTTCCAGTTACTTTTCTGCAGCTGTGATAAACACCCAGACCAAAAACAACTTAGGGAGAAAAGGTTTATTTCATTTCACAGGTTACAGACCATCAAGGAGGGAAGTCAGGGCAGAAGTTCAAGCAGGAACTGAAGCAAAAATCATGGAGGAATGCTGCTTACTGGCTTGCTCAAAAACTTCAGCTACTTTTCTTACCTAACCTATGCTCCCTTGCCTAGGGATGGTACTCCCCATGGTGGGCTGGGCCCTCCTACATCAATTACCAATCAAGAAAATCCCCACAGACATATGCACTGACTAAAATAATCAGGAAATTCTTTAACTGAGGCTCTCTCTTCCCAAATATGTTAAATTGACAGCCAAGATTAGCTATCATACATGGCCATAGCACCTCTGCCCTCTGTTCCTGATGTGACCCTTTTGATTTATTTGGCTAAAGCAGGGTTTTAGTCACAACTAAAAGTCATATTGTGACACAGTAGTACTGGGCCCTATGAAAGACTCAAGATTGAAGGTGTCCATTTATAACTTCAACAATTTTGCTTAATCTTCATAAAAGTTGATGACAGGAAATATCACACAGGACATAAACATAGGCTATGAAACATCTACATTGTTGTTGTTGTTAGTATTACTAGTTTTGGGGATTGAACCCACAGCCTCAGGCATGGTAAGTGTGCTGTCTATGACTGAGTTACACCCTTAGGCCCAGAAGATCCCCAGATAACTGGGGGATCTTCTTATGAACCCCAGAAAGTCAAAAACAATCACAATGTTACTGAGGAACCCTTCCAGGCTCCTAAGTGTCCTTAGCATTCTAACTTTGTATTTGACATTGCCAGGGCCAATAGAGGGTACCAAATCAGAAGCTTAGGATCCAGGAGGAAGTCAAACCCCTCATTGCCAGAAATTCACTCATTTGGAGGTCCAGGCTTGGGAATAAGCTATTTATTTAGGTTTCATGCAAGCAATTTTGTTGTTGTTTTCTTGTTTGGGAGACAGGGTTTCTCTGTGTAGCCCTGGCTGGCCTGGAACAGCTCTGTAGACAGGCTGGCCTGGAACTCAGAGATCCACTTGCCTCTTTATCTCTCTCAAAGAGGCAGGGTGCCACTGTGTTGACCATTACGTTAGGGGTCTTCCTACTTCTTGTTGCAGGGCAGCTGGGAACCCAGACATGCACCGTGATACTCAGTTGTTTTGTGAGCACAATGATGGGTCACTAGACACACTCACAGGCTCCTAAGAGTCAAGTTGTGAGGCAGGTCTAGCAGGAAGTTCCTGTCTGTCTTAGATATCATGCTCATGGTGGCATTTGACTGTATGGTCCAGAACAGATTGTTATTACTCAATCTATGAGTGTGAAGTTGGATGGAGGAGTGATAGACAGGACTCACAGCAAGTGTATGTCCAACATCCCCAAAGAAAACAATAAAGGGTTTCCAAGGAAGAGGACCAGAATTTCCTCCAAGGGAGACAGCTCCAAGACCTAATTGATGAGATTATAGAGGACATTTTACACTCTTTGATACCCAATATCTGAATATTGCTCTCATTTTGGAGTAATGTCAAGCCAGATGAGAGGCAGAACTCATAAATTCTGATATGGCATTGTTTACAGTTTCAGAAATAAGGTGATATTTTAGGATTCGGGCTATTAAGCTCAAGATCTCTAGTTAGAGATATAGTATACATACTATAAACCACAATGATGGATCTAAAGTCACAATGAGTAATCTAAAATCATTTTCTACAGATAGCAGAAGTGACAGCAAGAGCTATCTCTTTGCTTCTGGCACATTTGGTAGGTAGTAGGGCTTGTATCGGACACCACTCTAGCCCACCATGGAACAGACAATAAAAATGGCAAGGGAGTTGCAAGTAACAGAATCTAGTTGGATCATAATTTATATAAATATTTACATAAACAATTTCTATTCGAGCTGAAAAAGAAGCAGCTCTGGTTTGGACCCTGTGTCTAAAGAGTCTTGCTAGGGCCCTTTTCTGTGCCAATTTCTCTACTTAGGATGATAAATCCTTGTGGGCAAAGGGAATTAATTATTTACCCCAAGTCCTTGCCTCTCACTTCTGAACCATCCTCAGTATCTCAGTATCTGGAGTTTCTTGTTCACAAAGCCTCTGTTTGCTTCCAACTACTTAGGCTCCTCTCTCTCTCTCTCTCTCTCTCTCTCTCTCTCTCTCTCTCTCCACCTTTCTCTCTTTGTATCTGTCTCTCTGTCTGTCTCTGTATGCCGCTGTCTTTCTCTATGTCTCTCTGTGTCTTTCTCTGTGTCTCTCTGTCCCTCTGTCTCTGTCTCTCTGTCTCTCTGTCTCTGTCTCTCTCTGTCTCTCTCTCTGACAGGGTTACACTGTGTAGTCCTAGCTATTCTGGAACTCATTCTATAGACCAGGCTAGCCTTGGATTTGCAGAGACCTGATTGCTTCTGTCTCCCAAGTGCTGGGATTAAAGGGCATGCACCACTACCTCTCGGCTGGATGTGTTTTTCTAAGAACAGAAAGCATAGATAGTGTCAGCTCCTTTAGATCCAAGGTGGTCGAGAGACAGCTGCTGGGAAGGGATGGGTGGAAAGAGCTTGGGTACTTGAACAAGGGCCACTCTCACAGAACAGGATGAAGCCAGGGGCAAGAAGACAAGGGGTCATCTCTCTATCTCCTCCATCTTTTGTATGTGTCAGAATGCCAACGATCCTTGAATATTAAATTTGAATTTAGTCTTCTGGGTTTTTTTTTTTTTTTTGGTTTTGTTTTTTCGAGACAGGGTTTCTCTGTGTAGCCCTGGCTGTCCTGGAACTCACTCTGTAGACCAGGCTAGCCTCGAACTCTTGAACTCAGAAATCTGCCTGCCTCTGCCTCCCAAGTGCTGGGAGTAAAGGTGTGCGCCACCACCGCCCGGCTAGTCTTCTGGGTTTGCATGAAGATGTATTTGATATAACGGGACTTAATCTATCATCTATCTATCTATCTATCTATCTATCTATCTATTTTAGTTTAATGGTGTGTATTTGACTTAGAACCTTTAAGAATTTTGACAAATGGCATGTGGGTCTCCATTAATACTCTTGCCCCAGACCCTACCAATGTTAATATCAGAACTCAGTCTGGTGTTAGGAAACTCTAAATAGATGTCACAATGTTATATTGCTATAACAAAATACCCAAGGGTGGGTGCTTTATAAAAATGATTTTCCTTGCCTCATGGATTTGAAGGCTGAAAAGTTCAAGCTCAGGCAGTCACATCTGATAAAGATCTATTTTTAAAAGTTTTTAATTAGTGTATTTTAATTATACATAATAATGGGTTTCACTGTGTCATTTTCATGAATGTATATGATGCACTTGGATCATATTTGCCTCTCATTATCCTCTTATCCCTCTTACACGCTCACCAGTCTCCTCACTTCCTTCCCTTTCTGCTCAAGTCTCTGCGTGTGCATTAGGGTTTTGTGCAGGATGAAGAGTTATTTATAGGAGCACGGGCAATTGACCAGTGGCCGCATCACTGAAGAAAATGTCTCTCCCACCACAGCAACACTAATTGCCTATAGATCCTCCAGGAGGGGTGAGGCCCCATGAGTCACTCCTTACAAATAGCAGTCAACTGCCTATAAATCTTTAAAGAGGGGTGGGGCCTCAAGAGCCCCTCCCACCCTCATGTCAGAATGTTGACCAGCCAAAGCTTGGGCACATCTTATTCTTGTGGTCACAACTCGCCAGGAGTTCAAGAGTGCAATGCCATGTCCTGCCCAGAATACAGTGCTCTGCAGCACTCCACCCTTTTCCCACTCGGGCTCGTCTGTCTGTTTTGTGACTACTTCTGTGATATTCCCTGAGCCTTGGTGTGATACAGATGTTCCATTTTGGACTGAACACTCAAGGGTCATTTATTCTCAGAATTTTAACCAGTTATGACTCTTTGTGATAACTGTTGCCCACTAAAAAAGAAGCTTCTCTGATCAAAGCTGATAGCATTACTGGTCTGCTAAGACTTTTAGAGCATATAACACAACAGAGGACATCATGTGGTAAAGGTGTGGATGAGAACAGTCAGCCTACAAGAGAGAGAGAGCAAGAGAGAAAAGGAAGGAAGCTGGACTCACAATGTATCAATTTATACTCAAGGTAATTAATCCAGCCTCTTAAGATCCAATGGATGCTCTGGAGATGGGCCTTAATCTGTCCCCTCAGAGTCATGCCCATGACCCAGTTCCCTTCCACTGGACCTTACTCTTAGAGGTTACACCACCTCTCAGTTACATTGTGGATCAGGTTCCCAGCACATGAGCTTGTTTTATTATGATGTTTTCATATAAGTATATACTGTACTTGATCATACCCATCTCTCCATTACTCTCTTTCCTCTTTCTCTCCTGTTGGTCCCCATTTTAACTTTCATGTCTTTTTGTAAAACTCTAGATTACATATATGAAAGGGGGAAAAGTCTCATATTTTTCTTTCCCAGTCTGGATTATTTCATAATACAATAGCATGGTCCATCCATTTTTAAAAAATATTTTTTAGGAGATTGGATATGGTGGTATATGTCTTTAAGACCAGCCCTAGCATGGCAGAGGCAGGCACATCTCTGAGGCCAGTTGGGACTACATAATGAGACCCTGTCTCATAATTTTAAATTTTTGGGTTTATTTTTATTCTATGTGCATGAGTGTTAGCTGGAATGTATGTCTGTTTTTTACATGTCTGGCCAGCACCTACAAACGCCTGAAAAGAGCATTGGAACTCCTGGAACTGACTCCTTGTATTCATTCAGTCCTTTAACTCTCTTCCATTCTTATTATTTCCTTCCTTCCCTCATTCTATTTTCAGCATTGAGGTTGAACCCAGGGCCTTATGCATGCTAGTAGCACTCTGTCATAGAACCATATTCCTGTAAAAGTATCTTTTACTTACTTGCCTGGTGTAATTGTCATCCCAGAGGCTTGCTGCTAGCCTAAGTGTAGTCCTGGAAGCCTCCTAATCTTGGCCTAGCATGTTTTCAGCCTCTGAGTTGAGTAAGCTCACCTTTTCTTATTCTTTTGATGGCTGGCTAGCTGATTTGACTCAGTTGTTCTGGCTCAAACTCCTCTCCAAGATGATTGATTCAATCTGACTTCTCTTAGCTCTGCTTGGCCTCAAACTAACTATAGCAATCTGCTCTAATCTTCTGTCTAATCTTCTGACTCCTTTTTATTCTCTGGCTCGTTCTGTCTTCACCAGTGTCTATCTTGTTTTCTCTCTCTCTCTCTCTGTAACCTGTCTCTGTACAACTGTCCCAGTAAGACTGCCCTTTCTCCTCCCTCTCTCTGCACTGCTAACTAGCTTCTCTTTTTTCTGTGTTCTCCTGAGAGTTGGGCAGATCCTATAACAACAAATCTTTCTCTGATTTGTCATTTTGTCTACCATTCAATCAGACATCACTTTTAAACATGGGTGCTTCCTTCTACAAACTAACTTTACCTTCAATGTTTGGAATTAAAGGTGTGTATTAAGGGCATGTCTACATTCCAGCCAGTACACACAGACCTAGAAGGTCTTTGGATGTGATCACTGCAGCCATGTTGCTGGACTAAAATTCTTCTACATATTCTCAGACCTCCTCCAACCTTTTTTTGAGACAGAGTCTTGCTGTGTATCTTGGCTGGTCTGGAACTCTCTATGTAGACCAGGATGATCCTGAATTCCTAAAGATCTTGCCTTCTTTTTACTTTTCTATTTTGAGACAGGCTCTCACTGGAAAAGGCTGGCCTGAAATCACTCTGAAGCCCAGGAAGTCCCTGACCTTGTAATCTCTCCATGTCTGGAAATGTAAGTAGTTCTACCAGGCCCTGCCTTCTTCGGTTTCCTTAAGAGTAGTTTCCTCTGAAATTCAGTGTTAGGTTGAACAGTAACCATAGCCAACTTGAGAGGTTGAAACTTTTTTTTACAAGTCCAAACCTTTAAAGAGTCTAATGGGGGTGGGTGGGTGGATACTATTTCCAAATATTTATGAAAGGAACACTAATTAACTTGGCCTGGGTGGGGTCACTTATGGCCAGGAGCAGAGTCCTGTGCAAGTTGAGGAGGGAGATTTGAGGCTGAAGTCACCAGAGGTATTAGAAGGCACTCACTACAATGGGATAATAGACTCACCAGCTTAGGACAATGATCTTCACCCAGTGTCAGGCCATAATTCATAAGCAATGCTCTCTGGGCTACCTGATATAACCTGGAGGGTCCTTGAAATGAATGAATAATTCAGATACACAGAAGAAAATAAATGAAAACATCCTCACTTATTTTCTTATAAAAATTTATAAAAGTGCACCCCTCTCGCCCCCAAGGATCTTACTGCATAGAACTTGATTAGATCTCTTAGTTCTTGATTAGAACTTGCTTCTGACTCCCTAGTAATAAGATTAAAGGTGTGTACTAGCATACCCAGAGCAGGAAACTATTTAAAAATAAACAAATGGGGCTAGAGAGATGGCTCAGTGGTTAAGAGCATTGACTGCTCTGCCAGAGGTCCTGAGTTCAATTCCCAGCAACCACATGGTGGCTCACAACCATCTGTAATGTGATTTGATGCCCTCTTCTAATGTGTGTCTGAAGACAGCTGCAGTGTACTCATATAAATAAAAAAAAAGTCTTTAAAAAATAAAAATAAACAAATGAATTAAATGGGAAACTATTTAAAAATTATGGAACTGAATATGATGGTTTACCCTTATAATCACAGCGCTTGGGAAACTGACGTATGAAGATTACAGTGAGTCTAGGGGTCTAGGGCCAGCCAGCTTGGGCTCCAGAGTAAGAGCTTGTCACAAAACATTAAAAAAAAAATAGAGAAAGAAGAAGGCCTGGTATTTGTGGTATTACTTTCCTAGGATTGCAATAGTGTCTTACCACAACTGGCTGGCTTAAAACAATAGAAATGTATTCTTTCATAACATTGGAGGGCTGAAGTCCAAAGGTTCAAAGCCAAAATATCTGAAGGATTAGCACTTTCTGGAGACTCTGAGAGAATCCATGCCTTCTCCTAGATTCTAGGGGTTGCTTTTAATTCTTGGTGCTTTCTGGCTTGTAGAGGTATTGCTCTGATCCCTGCCATTGTCTTCAAACAGCTTTTTGTATATGGCTGTGTCTCAGATCTTCTTCCTTCCTTCCTTCCTTTTTTCCTTCCCTTGCTTCCTTCCTTACTTCCTTCCTTCCTTCCTTCCTTCCTTCCTTCCTTCTTTCTTTCTTTCTTTTTTTTTTCAAGACAGAGTTTCTCTGTGTAGCCCTGGCTTTCCTGGAACTCACTGTGTAGACCAGGCTGGCCTCGAACTCAGAAATCCACCTGCCTCTGCCTCCCAAGTGCTGGGATTAAAAGCATGC
>NW_021604579.1:5458044-5461106 GCF_004785775.1 Grammomys surdaster | reverse complement strand
GTTTTTTTTTTTGTTTTTTTTTTTTGTTTTTTTTTTTTTGTTTTTCGAGACAGGGTTTCTCTGTATAGCCTGGCTGTTCTGGAACTCACTCTGTAGACCAGGCTGGCCTCGAACTCAGAAATCCTCCTGCCTCTGTCTCCCAAGTGCTGGGATTAAAGGCGTGTGCCACCACTGCCTGACCGGCTCTTTATTTCTTATAAGGAATTTGTCAATGGATCTAGAACTCACTTTAAATTTATGGTAATCTCATTGAAAAATCTTGACTTTATACCTTTGAAGACTTCTTTTTCAAATAAGGCCATATTTAGAGCTTCTGGGCTTAAGGCATATACAGATTGTTAGATAGAACTAGCTGAAGTGGTACTAGGGTATTATCGTTTCCCCAATGTATTACTTGGTCAGAAAAAGAGACAAAACAAACAAACAAAACAGAGAAGTCTTAGTGGTCTGTTATTGAGTTAAACGTTTCAGAGATGAAGCAATTCATGTATGAGATGGGTACTGCCTGGTTCTTATTTGCAGGGTCCTAGTCAAACACTGCAGAAACAGCAACCACAAAGCCCCATATCAAGCTAGGATTCTGGGCTCAATTCCTCTATTGTCTTGGAAAAGAAGACTTAATCCAAGGGATGTGTTTCAGTTGTGGTTGGGGAATACAGCCTCCAGGGAATCCCACAAGAACAGAATCATGAGGCTAAGACTCCTCCGCAGTCAGAAGCCAGGGAGAGGCTAAGAGAGCTAGGCTGTTGGAGAGGGAAAAAAACAAAACAAAAAAACAAAAAACACCCAAAAACCCAGAGGGTCAAGAAAGAATACTGTCTTGTCCTGGTTTTAGTGCCCTAGGGAGAATGAGTTAGTTTGAAAGCACTCTGGTCATGGAAATTGTTGCTCGTTCTTGTAGCACACCCTTATGATATAGTGGGCTTATTTAGGATAAGTAGTGCCTTCCAGAGTGTTCAGCACAAGACTGGTTCAGAGGAGAGGCTTAGTTGAGGTTGAAAATGAAAGCTTGTCATTTTTGGACCATTTTTTAATTTTTAAAAATCTCTTTCCTCAGCCAGGTGGTGGTGGCGCACACCTTTAATCCTAGCACTTGGGAGGCAGAGGTAGGCGGATTTCTGAGTTTGAGAGTTCGAGGCTAGCCTGGTCTACAGAGTGAGTTCCAGGACAGCCAGGGCTACACAGAGAAACCCTGTCTCGAAAAAAACAAAACAAAACAAAACAAAACAAAACAAAAAAAATCTCTTTCCTCTCTGTCTCTCTCTGTCTCTGTCTCTGTCTCTGTCTCTGTCTGTCTCTCTCTCTCTCTCTCTCTCTCTCTGTGTGTGTGTGTGTGTGTGTGTGTGTGTGTGTGTTTTGAGACAAGTTTTCACTGTGTAGTTCATTTGTACTGTGTAGCCCATGCTGATACAGAAATCTCTATGTGGCTTGGGCTGCCCCAATGCTACCATGCCCAGTTTTTAATGTAGTGGGGATTTGAACTCAGGTCCTCATGCTTGCACAAGTATCTTATCCCAGCCATCTCTCCAACCCCTTAGGTTTTCTTCTCATCTCTTTCTCTCTCCTTTTCTTCTTCCTTTATTTCCTTTTTTGTTAATTTGTTTTTCGAGTCAGGGTTTCTCTATGTAGCCCTGGCTGTCCTGGAACTCACTCTGTAAACCAGGCTAGCCTTGAACTCTCGAACTCAGAGATCCACCTGCCTCTGCCTCCCAAGTGCTGGGATTAAAGGCGTGCGCCACCACTGCCCGGCTAAAGAAATCTTTTTGAGTGTATGGTTTTGTTTTGTTTTTTTTTTTAATCAAATGATCAAACCTTTTGTTGTTTTTGTTTTTTTTGTTTTTGGAGACAAGTTTCCTCTGTGTAGGCCTGGCTGTCCTGAAACTCACTTTGTAGACTGGCCTCAAATTCAGAGATCCTCCTGCCTCTGTCTCTCTTGTGTTGGGATTAAAGGAGTGCTGACCAGGTCTTTTGTATTTCATGCTTGTACTTTCCTTACTCAGAGATCTTTTTTTTTTTTTTTAAATAATTTACTTATTTATTTGATGTGTTTGAATGTTTTACTGCATGTATGTAATAGGGTCACCATGTATATCCCTGGTCAGAAGAGGGTGCTAGATACCCCAGAACTGGAGCCAAAGATGGTTGTAGGTGCTAGGAATCTTCAAAAGCAACAAGTGCTAGAAACCACTGAGCCATGTCTCCACCCCCTCAAATGATGATCTTTTAGCCCTGGAAGCTACCTCATTTCACCAGGTCTCCAGGATGATGTCCCTGTAGAGATTGATGTGGAGGTTGCAGAAGGCCCTTTGTTTTTAATACACGAATTACACACACTACTTGAGAGTTTCCCCGCTGCTTGCAAAGAAAACTGTTATCTCCACTCTTAAACTGGAATTGTCAAATAAGAAAACTGGGCTGGCTTTATCCTCAAACAATGATCCATATTAAATGTATTTTGATTTGAGACCTGTGGCATTACCTTACAATTAGATATGCTCTAGAAAGGTAGCCCAAACAACAAACTGCCCAAAACTACTGAAAGAATGACCTCAGGAGGTGAGCATACTTCAAAGCCCTGCATGGAGTTACATTTCAGAAATGAGCTCGGCTGAAAAACAAAACCCATTCCTTTCCTAGCTGCTGAGCTTTCCTGAATTTCCTACAAACTGCTTGGAATTTTTCAAACAATTCACAGCTGACAAAATAGAAGGGTGGCGGAACTGAAAGTCTGTGGTGAAGACCCTGGAGGCAACCAGTGGGAGAAGGTCACTGTCCATCTCTAAGCGTTCCTGTAACCAAAGAACTGCTCCCCCTGCCCCCGCTCCCCCGTTTTTTTTCTTTTTGTCCTTTCAAGTAAACCAGGAATCAGGATCAGCTGAGGAGCTGCAGAAAGAATTACTAGGGTAATTTAGAATTTAGAATGCTGTAGAACCTCCTTGGAAAAAAGCTTGTAACATTTTCTGACCACTCAATGTATGCCACACCCTTAGCTGGGCATGGATGACTCAAGGGCCTACTCTCCACCCACAAGAAATTCTTTCTTTCTCTCTCTCTCTTCCTTC
>NW_021604579.1:5403252-5457944 GCF_004785775.1 Grammomys surdaster | reverse complement strand
TCTTTCTTTCTTTCTTTCACAAGATAGAATTTCTCTGTATAGCCTTGGGTGTCCTCAAAACAAGATCTGTAGACCAGGATGCCCTCAAACTCAGAGATCTGCCTGCCTCTGTCTCCTGAGTGCTGGGATTAAAGGTGTGCATCAGCACTGCTCAGCTGTTTTTTAGTTTTGTTGTTGTTGTTTTTTGTTTTTAAAAGAAAACTTAAAATATTATTTTATGTGTATGGATGTTTTTCCTGCATGTATGTCTGTGTGTTACATGCATGCCCGGTACTCACAAAGACCAGAAAAGGGCACTGAATCCCCTGTAACTAGAGTGACAGTCAGTTGTGAGCTTCTATGTGGGTGCTGGGAATCAAATATGGGGCCTCTAGAAGAGTGACCAACGCTCTCAACTGCTGAACATTCTCTAGTCCCAGGGAATTGTAAGGAATGTTGGAGAGCTGCATCTAACAACACATGCTTTAACATATAGAGCTGCATCTAACAACACATGCTTTAACATATAGCCCAAGGATGTTCAGAGGGGGTGATGTGAGCAGTCTTCAAGAACAACTGTAGAGAAAGGAGTTTGCTATTCTATACTGTAGTGTGTCATATGGAGGATAAATTTTTACTGTTCTGATACCTGTAAATACCTCACTACAGTCAACTCTTATTTTATTTTAGACAAGGTCTCACGTAGTCCAGCTCAACCTTGAACTCACTATGTAGCTGAGAATGTATTCCACCCTGGAGGAATTCATTTTTACAGTAGGCCCGTTATTGACAGTTCCTCAGAGATGGCAAGAGCTGTGTGGGAAGGGACTAGAGGGGCTGTCAGGAGCCAGAGCATCAAAGGCCTGAATGCCAGCCTAAGAGAACAAATCCTTTTCCAGAGGGCACGAGAAACCATCTGAGTCTAAAGTAAAGGAATGACATAGGTTTGTTTTTGTTTCTTCTCAGTGCTCCAGACTGAACCCAGAGCCTTGCCTGTCAGGGTTTGTTTGTTATTGTTTTATTGTTATCGTTACTGTTATTATTGCTATTGCTATTATTCATCTTAGCTGTGTGGTGTTTGGACTAAAGAAGGCAAGGAAATTAGGAAGAAGCTGTTCAAATGTGATTCAAGAAATTGATGGATTCTGGGGACTGAGGACAGAGCTCAACCTGTAGAGCATTCGCCTCATATGTATGAAGCCCTGGGTTTAGTCCCCAGCACTACATACAACCAGTCATAGTGGCACATACCTGTCATACTTGGACTGAGGATGGGGAAGCTGGAAGTCCAGAAGTTCAAGCTCATCCTTGGCTATATAGTGAATTGGAAGCCAACTGGGCTACATGAAAAACTGCCCTGTGTAAATAAAATAGACAAAACAAACAAAAGATTTGGCAAGCTGCAATTTGGGCTAGCTTTTTCAAAAAAAGCTTTAAAAAATGTATATTTAATAAATACATATACATGTATATATAAAATAAACATATGTCCCTTCTCACATAGTGCTTCCCAACTCCTAAGAACTGTATATGTATATATATTTATTTGGCTGTCCTGGAACTTGCTATGCAGACCAGACCAGGCTAAAACTCAGAGATCTGTCTGCTCTTGCTCTGCCTCCTGAGTGCTGTGATTAAAGGCATGCACCACCACTCCAGCTTAAGATATATTTTTTATTTTATTTAATTTTTTGGTTTTTCGAGACAGGGTTTCTCTGTGTAGCCCTGGCTACAGAACTCACTCCTGGAACTCACTCACTTGGGAGGCAGAGGCTGGCCTCGAACTCAGAAATCCGCCTGCCTCTGCCTCCCAAGTGCTGGGATTAAAGGCGTGCGCCACCACCGCCCGGCTTAATTATTTTGTTTTATGTGTATGAATACTTTGCCTGTATGTATGTCTTTGCACTGTATGTACACCTGATGTCTATCGAATCCAGAAAAGGGCATCAGATCCCTTAGAACTGGAGGTACAGACAATAGCAAGCCACCGTGAGGGTGTTGGGAATCTCTGAAAGAGTAGCCCATGCTCTTTACTGCTGAGCCATCTTTCTAGCCCCTCAGTGAAACTTTTTCAGGCTTGAAGTTAATTGTATGTATTGGAGAAATAAAAATAAAGAGACCACGGTATGTAAAAAGTTTGAGAAATCCCAACTACTGAGAAGTGTCTCCTCACCCGCGCCTGTGTCTAGACCATCACTTTGGGGGCTCCCACAGCTTTCTGTCAGTTTCACTTTCCATGCCTGCCGTTGTGTGTTCCTCTGTTGGCCTTCCTCCATGAATCTAGAGAACTCACTGTTAGAGATTCTTTCTTACTCATTTTATATCTCCAGGTAAAAACATTCACTAGGTACATGAAGAATCAAGGGGCTGGAGAGACCGCTCAGTAGTTAAGAGCACTGGCTGCTCTTCCAGAGGTCCTGAGTTCAATTCCCAGCAACCACATGGTGGCTCACAACCATCTATACTAGGATCTGATGCCCTCTTTTGGCAAGCAGGTGTGCATGCAGATAGAGCACTCATACATTAAAAAAACTAAACAAAACAAAAGGTGAAACTATGATGTCACAGAAAAGGAAACGGACCTGTGGCGGAGACCTGGCCTCTAGTGTCAGCTCTGTTACTAAGTGATTGCATGACTTTGAGCAAGTTCCTTCACTGCTTTGGGTCTCAATTCCTCATCTGTAAAATGAGACTAAAAATACAATCCTCTTCCCCAGGGTTATGGAGATTACATGAGGTAACAGAGCTCACCAGCTGCTTGCCCTGTTTGTGCCCTGCCCTAGCAAAGCAGCCTGGACTATTGTTCCTGTCATTTGGATCTCATTTGCTCTGTCTCCTGGTGAGAGCCAAGCTGAAATCTGTTGCCTTGTTGGACGGGACATTTGTAGAAATGGCATACATATCATCCAGGTGGCCTTTGTGTTGCTAGAAGGGCAGATATTAAAAGAGAGGAACATGCCAGGCTACAGGGAGATGTACTTTTATATTCCTTAAAGCTGAAGGAGAATCCAAGGTGGGGAGTGTGGCAGAGCAGATCTCCATCATGTGCTGCTGGGCCTAAGCCCCTAAGCCCAGGACTTCATCAGCATTTGGACAAATGTCACTTCTCTAAAGCCCACTCATTCATCTACTGTCATAATTCTCAGGGCCTTAGGCTGATATGATTAACTCTATCATGATTATTCAAGTGTTAAAAAAAGTTGAAGGGGCCGGGTGGTGGTGGCGCATACCTTTAATCCCAGCACTTGGGAGGCAGAGGCAGGCGGATTTCTGAGTTCGGGGCCAGCCTGGTCTACAGAGTGAGTTCCAGGACAGCCAGGGCTACACAGAGAAACCCTGTCTCAAAAAACCAAAAAAAAAAAAAAGTTGAAGGGAAGTTAAAAAAAAAAAAAAAGGCAAACGCCATGTAAGAGTGATGCTATTCAGAACGTTAGGCACAGCTATCTCAAGAGGTGTCTATCAGTCCCCAGGTGGATGACTTTCTAGAAGATCTACTAACACTGCTCTTTTTGCAATCTAAGGGAAACTTTACCATCCAAAAGCATGTGGTTTCGGGAGGCCCTAGAAGCTACAACTGATAATTTTTAGTGCTTTCTTTGTTTTCTATTTATTAAGTGCATTTCTTTAGCTGCATGGGGGAAGTCTCAGGAGATCAGTGGTCAGAGAAGGTGATGAGTGGGGGAGTGTGGAGGGGGCAAGGAGATTGAGGCCAGTGGAATTCTTCCTGAAAGGCTAAAGTTAGTCCTGATGTCAAAGCTAATGACCTCAGGGGAAAAGGTACGTTTTCATTTGGCCAAGCTTTAAAAAAAAATATTTTGTGTTCAAATGGTACCTTTAATCATGAAGAACTTTTGGCTGAGTTCCAGGCAGAGTCTGCTGGCACAGAGAACTCTGAGATCATACACTATATTCAGAGCACAGAAGAAAATTTTCATCCAGTTCTGAAATATAGAGAAGGGGGGAATGGAGCATATTCGAACAGTTTTGTAATAAAACAATACCAGGGTTGAAAAAGAGAAGTGTATCCTATCTATTTGGAATTCAGAAAGGTACTATTCTAACTATTAAGTGACCTTTTTATTTATTCTTAGAGCTTGAAAATAAATTAAGTAGCTTGCATAAATCCAAAGGCAATCTCCAATTCCAAATATATAAATGAAGGCAGATAGATTTTGTGATTTACCTTAGGCTAATGTAAAGTAAAGAAAGGAAAAAGGAAGAAGAAGAAGAAGAAGAAGAAGAAGAAGAAGAAGAAGAAGAGGAGGAGGAGGAGGAGGAGGAGGAGGAAGAGGAAGAGGAGGAGGAGGAGGAAGAGGTAGAGCACCACCTCCCAAAGTAGCAGGTTGTGACCCAGAAGTTCGAGCTCTTAAAGCTGAATTTAATCCACTCTAAGGCCAAATATAATCCTCCAGTATGGAAGTGGTCCAGAACACCAGAGCTAACATTTTTTACCTTTGCGAAAGAGCCAGAGGCAGTTAAATGCCATGCAATCAGAACCTTGATTCTGTTTCTTAAGTGGAAGAAAAGCCAACATTATATGATAGGCACTTCCCACCATGGTAGGATGCTGACTGAAGTCCATCTTAAAAAAGGGAATAGTCTCTTTCTGAACATCATCATAGCCTCTTGTGCCACTCATCCCTTGGAAATCTCCTATCCAAAGGTCTATTTAAATTGGAGATTTGGTCATACACTTTTTGGTAGTAAGATTGAATTATTGCTGACTTAGGGTTACTATCGCTGTGATGAAACACCATTATCAAAAACAACTTGCTGAGGAAAGGGTTTATTTCCCTCACAGTTCCATGGAACAGTTCATCATCAAAAGCAGTGAGGGGAAGAACTCAAGCAGGACGAGAGCCTGCAGGCAAGGGCTGAGGCTGAGGCCATGGAGGGGTGCTGATTACTGGCTTGCTCACCCTGGCTTGCTTAGCCTGCTTTCTTATAGAACCAGGATCACCATCCAGTGATGGCATCACCAATAGGCTGGGCCCTTTTACATCAATCACAAATGAATAAAAGTCCCTACAGGCTTGCCTACAGGCCTGTCTTATGAAAACCTTTGTTGTTGTTACTGTTTTGTTTTTTCTGAGATAGAGTTTCTCTGTGTGGTCCTGGCTGTCCTGGAACTCACTTTGTACACTAGGCTGGCTTCAAACTCAGAGATCTACCTGTCTTTGCCTCCTGAGTGCTGGGATTAAAGGTATGACCACCAGTGGCCTGGCTTAAAGACATTTTCTTAATTGAAGTTCCCCTCTCTTAGATGATGCTGTTTCAAGCTGACATGAAACTATCCAGCATAATTGCTTTAATGCCATGTATCAACCTTGATCATTAGACAACTACTGTGTTACTTTTTCACTCCATCCTGCTAAACCTTAGATATGGGTAAGGCATGGGTGATTACTCTGTATATCAGACACAGAAACTCATCACTAACTGATCAAACTCGGTCCATGCAAAAGCTGCTATGGAAACATGAAAGCCATTTTCTTTTCCACACTTTTGTCTCTTCTGTTTCCTTTTCTTTGGGAATGCACAGGGAGGGACACCTGTGTATACCAACTTGCCCTTGACTGACTGTTCAGCCTTTTGAGTTATCTAATGTGAACACTTTTGGCACTCAGATATGGTGAAGTAGAGACTGCTGGGAAGCCAGCCACAAATTAGAGTTGTTCTTCCAACATCTTCTACCTGAAGGAGCAGTTCAGGAGATTAAAATTAATGAGCCCTGCCCCAGAGCTGCTTAGCTTTTGAAATACATTTCAACTGAAGAGACAAAAGAAAGCATCTCCAGGATTCAAAAAGAATTCTAGTGTGCTTTTCGAATTTGTTTCCTTAATGCTTAACCCTGTCTGTATTTCCTGGATTTTTGTCCCTTTACTTTGTATCCAGTTTGTACACATTTTGATTTTGACTGTTTCCTGGGCCTGTCTCAACTCAGTACACCCTCACCCCCCTCCCAGCCCCCACCACCGTTTTTTTTTTTTTTTTTTTCCTCCAGAAAGGATTTGTCTGTGTGGACCTGGCTATCTTGGAACTAGCTCTGTAGACTGGGCTGGCCTTGAACTCAGGCCTCGAACTCAAGAAATCTGTTTGCTTCTGTCTCTAGAGTGCTGGAACTAAAAGAATGAGCCACTGCTACTGGCTTAACTCAGAACACTTTTAAGAAAAGCAGAACGCTTTAGAAGGTAGAGGATAAAAAGTGGCATCCCTTCCAGAGGCCAGTCAATACACAGAGCTACTCAGGATAGGTTTTGCTAGGGCTTAAACCAGGTTGTCAACTCAAAACACAATGGGCTTTGTTACTCTAGTGTAGCATTTTTGGCCTCCTCAGACTGTATTGTAGGGCAGGATGGCAATTCTAGGCACAGGTTAGCTATTCAGGGTTCTCCGGCAAGTTAATTAGCTGTTTCTGAAATGCATAGAAATGTTCATAATTTCTATACTGAAGCAAGTCTCAGAGTTAAGCTTGGAGGGAGGGAAGTGGGTCTGTCAGGGAAACAGAATAGCGCCTTTTTGGCAAGAGAATCCAACACCTGTGATTTATCTCAGAAATCACGCAGACACTGTAATTCCAAAAAATAAAATTCTATTTTATTTTTAAATTTTCTGGTTTGAGTACTAGAACTGGAGGGCTTGATGAGTTGCCTATTTACTTGAGCATTACTATGGGTTCAAAAGTCCTTCAGTGCAAAGCAGAGTAGCGCGGCAAAATGACTCCCCAAGAAACACTCAAGGTTCGGGTACCCTTAGGGAGTTGGGGTGGGGGGAGCGATGAGCACCTTGTCTGGACAGAGAGTCCTGCAAGTTGGTTTGGCGACCTTTACTGTATGTATCTTATGATTTAACACCGGGGTAGGGGAGGGCGAACGCAGCAAGGTGAAGAGGTTGGTGAGGAGGAACTCTGCCTAGAGACTTCCAATGGGGCAGAAGAGTGTGCGCCCCGCCAAGTGACGCTCCCCTCCCCCCGCGGCTAGTCTCCAGGCAGAAGAGTCTCGCGCCAGCCCGTCCTCCCCCTCGTCACTAGTCCGGGAGAACCGAGCCACAGCGGGAAGCCCCGCCAGTCTCCGGGCAGCTTGAGCCCCCGAGCACTCGCCCAGCCTGTCAGTAACCGCCGTTTGCGCCTTCTTTCTTTCTCCACACCCCCTCCTTTTCCTCCTCTTTTCTTTTCCCCTTCTGCCTTTGTCCCGCTTAGTAACTGAGGTCCGACCAATCGCCGTCTTACCGGCCGGCGCCGGCTAGCTTCTGATTGGCTCGCTCGGGGCGCGCAGCCGTCTCCGCTCCTCAGCTGGAGCAGGGCAGACAAAAGACGCAGGCTCGGGCTCCGGCAACCGGGATCAGCCAATCACCGACCGCCCCCCACTCTTGGCGGAGCTCGCGTGCGCCGGGCTCTGACTCCTGGCGAGCGGCCAGCGCCCGGACTGTACCATTCTGAGCGAGGCTAGGGGCTAACGGCAAAGTCTGATTAAAGTATCGAGGCTCACAGGCTGACAGGGAGAGTTAAAAGTCGAAGCGGAGGATAGTGGCAGTGTTCATTCTCAGGCACTTGACAATGTTTGCACGTTAGGGTGCAAAGAAGTGGAAAGGACAGTCGAGCTACCGGCTGCTCCTCCTGTCCCGCACGGTTGGGTGACGCCTCAGCGGGGGTGACAAGGGGGGCGGGGGAGGAGGTCCCCTCAGCGCAGTTAAAATGAAACTCTAGTGGTTGGAGCCAGGGCAGAGCGTGAGGGGAGCCGGCGCTGTCGTGGTTACCTTTACTACACGGGCAGAGTCGAGCTGACTGGACTCTCCAAGGGGTCGCCATCCCGAAGCTGCGGAAGCTTGGGTTCCCAGCCTGACGCGAACAGAGCCCGAGTCCCAGTCCCAGAGGGAATCGCTCTCTGCAGACCAGTGGGACCCCGAAACTTGAACGCAACCCCCCTTTTCAAGCCTTTGTCACTTCCCCGGCTTTCTCCCAACGCGTTCTTTTTCTTTTTTTCCCCCCCTTCCTCTCCATTCTCTCTTCTCCGAAGGACACAAAAGTGGCTTCCGCTGAAAGATTAGGAGGCGGTGGGAGCTTTTCCCTTTGGAGAGCGATTGTGTAGAAAGGATTTTCGGGAAGCTGCTTTTTAACACCAGTGCTCTTTGCTTTCCGAGCTTCCCTGTAAACCCTCTGAGGTAAAAACCCCGTAGCTTGAAAGTTCGGGGCATTTTGTTGGGTGCTTTAGGAGGAGAGAAGGGAAGGACCTTGTCTTCATCCCAGTAGTTTGGCTGGACTTGTACTGGCCGTTGGAAACCCCCACGGACATTTCCGTGTGGAACTTTTGCAAATATATATTTAGATTTTTAAATATCAGATAAAAGATATATATGCTTTCTATATATTTCCTGACGACCTGCCCCTGACAGCGCGATGTACAATACGGTGTGGAGTATGGACCGCGATGACGCAGACTGGAGGGAGGTGATGATGCCCTATTCGACAGAACTGATATTTTATATTGAAATGGATCCTCCAGGTATTTGAGAGCAAACTTTTAATTTAAAAATTTTTTTTGGATGGATTTGATTTGTGCTTAACAAAACCCCGGTGACGTTTTCAGGCCAGAAGTATTCTTGGTGCGCCAGGTTCGGGATGAGGGACAGATTGCAGTTATAGCTGCAGTAAAACTGTTCTGGCTTACACCTTTAAAGTTTGCAGTTAGGACCCTGATCCCATTGTCCTGAGAAGGTGGGGGTGGGGGGAACTGGAGTGGGGGTGGGAGGAAAGACCCGTTTTGGTTTGGCCTTTGCATGTCATTCAGGTTTTTGACGGCCCTCCACTTTTTTTTTTTAAATAATTCAAGATTTCTACTGGCAATGTTTTATAATCCATGCTCGAAGGCAGACTTTCCCTTTGTGGTGATTCCTTAAAGCTTATACTTTAATGCAGTTGTCTGGTTTGGTTCGTTGTTATTTTACCTTGGTTAACTTTAGAAACAGTTGCCTTTGTGATTATTCATTTTGAGACTCCGTGCTTCTCTCATAGAAACCAAATGCCGGTTAGTGATTTTCAGGGATTGGGCGGTCTTATTCATTCATGGCCTTAGTCTGAGGCTTTTTGCCTTCTATGCCTATAGTTTCTTAGGTCTGCATGTAGTATTTACTACTGGTTAATTAATTTATGGTGATTTAACTTAATTTGGAGGATAGAATTGATACAATTTCGACTCTTAAAAATAGAGAATCTTTTTCTTTCCCGTGAATGGGATATATACATATATGCGATAGGTTTCCATATATGTACATGTGAAGTGTACATATAAACATATTTTTATTTGAGGGCTTTGCGACCACTAGAGATTTTTTGTGTTTCTCACAATGAAAGAGAAAGAAAGAAAAACAAAGTTTTTTGTTCTTTAAAGTGTGCCTCATTTTATGGTTATATAGCTGTCAGATATTCAAACCCTCTTTGCATTTATAGACAGTGCTTTATGTAATGATTTTGAATAAGCAGAGAGCCTTTGTGATTCTTTGTTTTTAATTGAAGATAAATTTGTTGCCTTTTAAACTGTGTTATAGTTAAACCTACAGAATAAAGTGTTTCTCATTAGAGAACCTTACTTATTATAAGACTATATATTTTTGGAAACATTGGAAAGGAATGGAGTCCATGCAAGTATAATGGAGTATAAATGTCTTGTAGAAGGTATGTAGCAATTATTTCTGCATCCTTGTGAGTGGTGATTATCTTAAAAAATTAGTGATAGTGTAAATGATGCCTTAAAAAGTAATAACAGTATTGAATGACCCTTTTCTGAAAACTCTTAATGACCACTAAGACTTTTTCTCTTTTTCTTTGTCTTAGTACTGTCTCAGTTTACTTTTGTAATTGTGGTTGTGATCCAGATGAGGCTTTCCAGTGTTTATAAAGTTTGTGAGATTTACCACTGTCTATTGTGTGTTTCCCCTTTGTTTCCCCCAATGGTAAAGCATAGCCTCGGTGACATACATTTGTCATTCATATGTTCAGAAATCCAGGCCATCACTGGTCTCTCTCTCATAAGGAGTGAATAATGCTATATATCTGTATTTGTAAGAATTGTATATCCACATTGCCTTAGAATCATGCTGGGTCATAGAGTATCTTGCCTTCCAGACATACAAAGGGAATTTATTGGGCGGGGAGTTGAGTAGGAAGGAGGGTAGAAAATAAAGAAGGTACTAATGATTGAAAAATTTTAATCTTGTAGAAAAATATTGGCCAAGTTGAGCTGAATATATATATTATTTGTTTATTTTTGAGCCTGAATCAAACAATATAGCTCAGGCTAGCCTATAGCTCTGTATGGTCTAGGCTGCCCTCTCAAACTTGCATTCCTCCTGTCTCATCTTCTGAAGTGTTAAGATTACAGGCATGTGCCACTATGTTTGGGCCCAAAATAATTTTTCAGAAAGCTATTATAATTATGCAAAATGTGGGTTTTAATATGTATGTTTAGAAAATTTTGATCCAAACTTTCTTTTTCACTGAAATAAACTTTTGAATTTAAGATGTTTATCCTTGAATGAAATTCTGTATACTAAATATTCAGAACACTGAAAATACATTTATACTACTATGTTTTATATCCTTACTATAGAATATGGTTGTTCCTAATAGTATTTCAAAAAGAAACTGCTTTTAAATATGCTGAAACACTGACTATAAATTGGATGTATTTTATTTCCTCTCTTTTTTTTGTTTTTTCTTTGTCTTCTTGTTTTTGAGGTACAGAACTTACTTTATGTAGACTATGTTGGCCTTGAACCCACAGAAATCCACTTGTCTCTGCTTCCCAAGTGCTAAGATTGAAGGAGTGAGCCACCACACCTGACCTAAGGTGAATGTGTGTATCTGTGTGTGTGTACATTTTTACATCTGCATTACATATTTTAATTGTTTAATGCCAAATTATATTTTATTTAAGGTATCAGAAACCATAATATTACTTTAGAACAGTTCTTTGATTACCAGTGAAGAAACAAAAACAGCTAAATAAGACATTTTTTTTTTTTTTTTTTTGGCAAAACCAAGATACAATGATACTAACATTTTTTTCTTTGATAGTCTTATACAATACTTTTTGGCCATATTCAGTCTCCCTTACCAACTCTTTCCAGTTCCAACCCCCTTTGATTGGCAGCATGTTTATATCCATCTTTTTCCTTGCCTTCTATCCTAACAAAAATTTCTTCCTTCCTGGACTGGGGGAGAGGTTATTGTTTTCCCATTTCTCTTTCATGCAGTCTATAGTTTTTGTTTGTGGGTGTTTTGCCTGGTGTTTATCTGTGCACTACATGTCATGCCTGGGGGTCTCAGAGGCCAGAAGAGGACATTGGATCTCCTCCAACTGGAGATAGAGTTGTGAGCCATGATGCGAGTGCTGGGAATTCAACTCCAGGGTCCTCTGGAAAAGCAAAAAGGGCTCTTAACTGCTGAGCCATCATCTCTCTAGTCCCCAGCCTACAGTTTTATTGTTACAATATTTTATGATGATTTACCTTTTTTAAAAAAATCTTCCAGCGGTGCTGGGTGGTGATGGTGGTCATGCCTTTAATCCCAACACTCTGGAGGCAGAGGCAGGTGGATATCTGAGTTTTAGGCCAGCCTACTCTACAGAGTGAGTTATAGGATACCTAAACCTACACAGAAAAACCCTGCCTCAGAAGAAAAAAAAATTCCCAATGGCTTCTTTGTCTCTGTCTCTGTCTGTCTGTCTCTGTCTATCTATCTATCTATCTATCTATCTATCTATCTATCTATCTAATCTTCCACATTGGTTACCCTTGCATATAAATCCATCTTTCTTTTCTTCCTAATTTTCTCATCCATTTTTCTTCTGGGGTCTATCATAACTTCTATGGGAGCTTTTTTTTTCTTCTTTTTACTTTAATGTATGCTTTTGTCTTTTTCTTAATCACTTCTAATGGTCACATGTCAAAATGTTATATATGTTTTGAACTTACATCAGATGCATTTTTCCCTCAGAATATATATTCCCTGATACCCTTTGTTAGAAGACATTCTTCTGGGCTGGAGAGATGGCTCAGCGGTTAAGAGCACTGACTGCTCTTCCAGAGGAAGAGAGCAATGGTGAATACATAAAATAAATAAATAAATAAATAAATCTTTTTTAAAAAAGATTTATTTATTTAATGTGTATTAGTACACTGTAGCTGTCTTCAGACACACCAGAATAGGGCATTAGATCCCATTACAGATGGTTGTGAGCCACCATGTGGTTGCTGGGAATTGAACTCAGAATGGAAGAGCAGCCAGTGTTCTTAACCACTGAGCTATCTCTCCAGCCCAATAAATCTTTAAAAAAAAAAAAGAAGAAGAAGAAGAAGACCTTTCTTTCTTTCTTTTTTTAAAAACTTCTTCTCTTTTTCCACTTTTGTTTGTTTGTTTGTTTGTTTGTTTGTTTGTTTTCGAGACAGGGTTTCTCTGTGTAGCCCTGTCCTGGAACTCACTTTGTAGACCAGGCTAGCCTCAAACTCTTGAACTCAGAAATTCGCCTGCCTCTGCCTCCCAAGTGCTGCGATTAAAGGCGTGCGCCACCACCGCCCAGCTTAAAGAGTACTTCTTAGAAAAAAATATAGAAAAAAAAAGAGTACTTCTTAGATCAAATTTCTTTATTATGTTTAGAGTGACTGCTGCATTTATTTGTGAATATTTTGTCCGATGCAATTGTGTTCCTGCTTGGTTGGAAGTTTCATTCCTTGTTTAGGGTTTTGGAAGTAGTAGGCAATTTAATCAATATATGTTATAGGTAACTAAGTGTCCCTGTTTCTTTCTAAGTTTAGATGTTTTTTGTTTAAGGTCCTTGGTGACCTCACTTCTTGGCTATTGCAAATAGCCTAGCTTTAGAGTTAGTTTATTTATTTGGGACCTTAATTGGAATATTATTAATATATTTGTGTATTATTTATATGTTGACTTTAGTTTGAATTATAAATATAAGTTTTTAACCTGTTATTGCCTTAAAAACTATCTTCCAAAGAGCTTTCCCTCTAACCTATCTTAGTCTTTTCAATAACTATCATTCATTTCATCTTCTTTCTTTCTTCCTTCCTTCCTTCCTTTCTTTCTTTCTTTCTTTCTTTCTTTCTTTCTTTCTTCCTCTTGGTTTGGTTTTTCTTTTACAGATTTATTTATTTATTTTATTTATGAGTACACTGTTGCTGTCTTCGGACACACCAGAATAGGGCATCCAATCTCATTATGGATGGTTGTGAGCCATCATGTGGTTGCTGGGATTTGAACTCAGGACCTCTGGAAGAGCAGTCAGTGCTCTTAACCGCTGAGCCATCACTCCAGCCCCCTTGGTTTGGTTTTTCAAGACATGGTTTCTCTGTGTAGCCCTGGCTGTCCTGGAACTCACTCTGTAGACTAGGCTGGTCTCTTAATTCAGAGAACCCCTGGGATGAAAAGCACGTACCACCACTGCCTGGCTAGATTTTTTTAGTCTTTAGAATTGTGTCTGTGGGGTTGGAGAGATGGCTCACTAGTCAGAAGCTACATAATAGAGAGTCCCTGTCTAAAAAAAAAATCGATAAATAGAAAGAAAGAAAAAAGAAAAAGAATCTCATTGAATCCAAATAGGAGCTTAATATGTTTTTGGAAAATTAATTCATCCATCTATCCATCTATCCATCCATCCATCCATCCATCCATCCATCAATCATCTATTTGTGTGTGGGAGCAGGAGTGCCATGGTGTGCCTATGGTAATCAGATGACAAATTACAGGAGTTGGTTCTTTTTTTCACCATGTGAATCCTGGAGATCAAACTCAGGTTGCAGGGCTGGCAGCAAGCACCTTTACTCACTGAGCCATCTGTGTGGCCTGGGTTTCATATTTTAATGTTCCTGTATTTTCTGGCAGCTATAGAAATACTGTTTATATGAAATGTAAAACTACCTTCAAAATGTTAAGATGGGATAGAAATATAATCAGTTGTTAAATGCTTGTCTAGTATATAGAATACTCTGGGTTTGATCCTCAATACGAGGTGAATTGGGTGTGGTGATACAGGTCTGTAATTCTACGCAGGGGCAGAAGAATCAAGAAGATCACAGCCACACAGTGAGTTGAGACTAGCCTGGGATATGAGATCTGTCTCAAAAAAAAAAGAAAGAGTACTATCAAGAGTTAGGGTTGTGGGCTAGGCTGGCAAGATTGTTCATTAGGTAATAGTTCTTGCTAACAGTATCCAGCCTCATAACCTGAGTGTGACTCCCCAGAATCCATGTGGTAGGAGGAGAAAACTTCCATAAGTTATCTCTGACTTATACCTTTGCACTCTGACACATGTGCACCCATATATACATGTGGGGACACACACATTAAATAAATAATAAATAAATAAATAAATGCGGAAAAAACTAATTAAGCTGGGTGTGGTGATGCATGCTATTACTCCCAGCATTTGGGGGACAGAAGGGAGAATCTCTGTGTTCTGAGGTCAGTATGATTTACATAAGGAATCTAGGACAGTCAGGTCTACAGAGTAAGACCCTGTCTTAAAAACAGAAACAAACAAAAGAGACAGGATTAAGATTGTCGCACACACAGAATAAACAAACAAAATATGGCACTGAGATTGCCAGTAACCCTCACTTCTGCGGTGGGTTTGGATATTGGGGTTACTAGACAAGCAGTTGCTGAGCAGGCTCTTAGAGAACCTCATCTTTGATATATGAACTACTGTAGAATTTAACTGTACATGATTTATCCTAGACTCATTCACGTTTAAAGAGCTCAGATCAAGTCTGAGATTGGTGGCACATACTTTGTAATCTCAGCATTCAGAAAAGCCAAGGCAGGAGGATCCAGAATTCAAGACTATCTTGGGTTACCTACTGGACCTCTTAGGAAGAAAAAGAATAAAAGTCTTTTTTTTTTTTTTTTTTTTTGGTTTTTCGAGACAGGGTTTCTCTGTGTAGCCCTGGCTGTCCTGGAACTCACTCTGTAGACCAGGCTGGCCTCGAACTCAGAAATCCGCCTGCCTCTGCCTCCCAAGTGCTGGGATTAAAGGCGTGCGCCACCAACGCCCGGCAAGAATAAAAGTCTTAATAAGAGTGATAATGGTCCATTAACTCAGCACTTGAATCTTGACATTTAATTTTAAAAAGTTTATGTCTTACTTGTATGATCTTGGCCTGCATATATGTCTGCACCACATGCATACCAAATGCCTAAAGAGGCCGGAAAAGTGCATTGGATCTTCTGAAACTCACGAATCAGATGGTTTAAAGCCATCCTGTGGGTGCTAGGAATTGAATTCAGGTTTTCCACAAGAGCAGTCATTGCTCTTAATTGCTGAGGCATCTCTCTATCCCCACACATTGTTGTTGCTCTGACGGTGAAAAATGTAATCAATAAATGAGTCTTTTTTTTTTTTTTTTTGGTTTTTCGAGACAGGGTTTCTCTGTGTAGCCCTGGCTGTTCTGGAACTCACTCTGTAGACCAGGCTGGCCTCAAACTCAGAAATCCGCCTGCCTCTCTCTGCCTCCCAAGTGCTGGGATTAAAGGCGTGCGCCACCACTGCCCAGCGATTCTTTTTTTTTTTTTTTTTAAATTAAATGACAGAATTCCTAAGATTCTAGATCATTTTGGGTCTCACCAAGATAAATTTTTGAAATTTAGGCAGCAGCATTTTCTCAGTAGATCATTAATTGATTTTTTTTTACATTTATTTATTGATATGTGTGTATGTGTGTGTGTGTGTATGTGTGTGTGTGTGTATGTGTGTGCACACATGCACATGTCAGAGTCAGAGGAACCAATTGTAGGAGTTGTTTCACCCCCTTTACCCGTTTGGGTCTCAGAGGTTAAACCCAAGTTGTCAGATGCAGTGGCATCTGCCTTTACCACCAAGCCATCTCACTGGCATGAAAATTAATATTTTTAATTATATGGCAAGATACAAGTATAGTGATGTTTAGAAAAGTTGTTGATGCTGGAGCTGTGGCTCAGGGCAGAACACTTGCCTGGAATGTGTGAAGCTTTGTCCCCAGTTCCTACTTCCCGAAGTTCTCAGTGTCTTTTGTCTTGGGATTCTGATTCTTAAAAATTATTGAGGATCCCAAAGACGTTCTGTTTTAGTGGATCATATTTTTGTTAAAAGTCTATGTATTATAAGCTAGACCTGACTCATTATGTACCCCAGTCTGTCTTTAAACTCATGGCGATC
The DNA here is from genome assembly GCF_004785775.1 of Grammomys surdaster. Lineage (NCBI taxonomy): Eukaryota > Metazoa > Chordata > Mammalia > Rodentia > Muridae > Grammomys > Grammomys surdaster. The sequence goes on along the minus strand of NW_021604579.1, from coordinate 5,441,763 downwards.
TTACTGTCTTAGTCTCCTCAGTGCTAGGATTGAAGGAATGTACCATCATTTCTTTAAATCAGCAGTTCTCAACCTGTCAAGGGTTGTGTCCCTTGGAGTACACATATGAGATATTCTGCATGTCAGATATTTACATTATGATTCATAATAGTAGCAAAATTAGTTATGAAGTAGCAATGAAATAATCTTACTATAATCTTATTGTGGTTGCGGGTCACCACAGCATGAGGAACTGTATTAAAGGGGTGCAGCAGTAGGAATGTTGAGAACCATTGCTTTAAATGAGTTATATTTACTGTTTTGGAATAAAAGTAAGAAGTGCAAAAAATACTTAATTCAAGTGTGGTGGCACATGTCTGTAATCTCGATTCTTTCTTTGGTGGTAGAAGCAGGAGGATCAGGAATTTGAGTGTATCCTCAGCTACAAAGAGAGTTTGTAGGATAGCCTAGGCTACATGAGACCCTATCTCAAAAACAGAAAAAGAAAAACATTAATTCATTTAAAAAATAATAGAGCATGGCATATTAACATTTTAAAATGAAAAAAAAACTTTTCTAAGAAACAAAATAATAGCCTATGGAAAATTCTACAGATATGAGAGAATTCTAATGAAGAAGACAGGTTAAGTGGTGGTTTTAGAGGTTCATGCTTCTAATTCCAGCACTCAGGAGGCAGAGGCAAGCAGAGCTATGTGTTCCAGGCCAGCCTGGTCTACAGAGGGAGTTCCAGGACAGCCAGGGCTACATGGAGAAACTTTGTCTCAACAAAACGAAACAATTTTTTTTTTTTGAGACATGATGTCCTAGTTAGGGGTTCAATTGTTTCAAGGAAACACAATGACCAAAAAGCAAGTTGGGGAGAAAAGGGCTTATTTAGCTTTATAGGTTGCTGTTTATCACTGAAGGAAGTCAGGATAGGAACTCAAACATGGCTGGATCCTGGAGTCAGGAGCTGATGCAGAGGCATGGAGGGGTGCTGCTTACTGACTTGCTCCACATGTTGTGCTCATCTGCTTTCTTCTGGAACCCAGTACCACCAGCCCATGGATGGCACCACCTACAGTGGGCTGGTCCCTGCTCCATTGGTCACTAATTGAAAAATGCCTTACAGTTGGACCTCATGAGGTGTTTCCTCAACAGAAGTTCCTTCCTCTCTAATAACTGTAGCTTGTGTCAACTTGACACACAAAACCAGCTAGTACACGGGTTTCACTGTGTAGCCTTGACTCCCTGTATAGATAAGGCTGGCATAGAAATCTGCCTGTATCTGCCTCCATAGTGCTGGAACTAGAGGCTTTTGCCACCATGCCTGGGCCCAAGCTGGCTTTGAATAGGTGATATCTCGTGCCTCCACCTCTGGAATTCCAAGTGTAATCTACCTCATTTAATTCAGTGTTGTTATAAAAATGATATTGTAGTGTAGAATAAATGGTGTAAAAGATGGACCAATTTTTAATATTTTTGAAAATGATTAGTCATTGTTTTCATATCATATATTGTAATTTATCCAACTATGTTTCCTTAGAAGTATGATGATTCTTCCATTTGTGATGCTTTTTAAATTTTTCCTCACTGTTTTGATACTAAATACTTTAAATTTTTTCTTAGAATATAAAGATACTGGACTATATTTATGGTTACTGTATTTAACACGATAGGGAGAAGAAGAATTGTAGGGTTGGAGATATGACTTAGCTGGTAGAGTGCTTGACTAGGATTCCTCAAGTCCTTGATTCTATATCTAGTACTGCATACATTGGGAATACCTCTAGCACTTAGGAGGTAGAGACTGAAGGGTTGATCAGAAAGTCAAGGGCATCCTCAGTTACAAACTCAACTGGAGGCCAGCCTGGGATGCATGTGACTTTGTTACAAAAAATTTAATAGATTAATGAAAATAATTTAACAAAAGAATTAGAGATATGTCTGTGATATCACATAATTTTTTGATTTAAGAAGTAGAGCCTGAGTAGAAAGAACACAGGAACTAGAAATAGATGATATGGATTCTAACTCTGCTTCTTTTGAGTGTATGTACATTTGTGTATGTCTGTAGGTGCAGACACATGTATGCATGTGGAGGCCAGAAGTAGACCTTGAGTGTCTTCCTTGATTACTCTCCACAGTATCTTTGGAGACAGGGTCACTTACTGAACCTGGCACTCATTGATTGGCTATATTGGCTGTCCAGTGAGCTCTGAGATACACCTGTCTCTGTATACTGAATGAGAATTATACATGTACAAGACAACGGCTTTTTATGTGGCTTCTGTTGATGAGAACTCAGTTCTTCAAGCTTTCAGGCCAAGCACTTTACCAACTGAGCCGTCTCCTCAGCTTCATATTGTAGACTCAGTACCATTTTATGCTTTCTTTGCACTATTTCTTTTAGCCAAACAACTATCTTTATAAAGTATATATTTAAGGATTTTATTTATTTATTTATTTATTTATTTATTTTTGGTTTTTCGAGACAGGGTTTCTCTGTGTAGCCCTGGCTGTCTTGGAACTCACTCTGTAGACCAGGCTGGCCTCGAACTCAGAAATCTGCCTGCCTCTGCCTCCCAAGTGCTGGGATTAAAGGTGTGAGCCACCACTGCCAGGCCTAAAGATTTTATTTTTATCTGTATGGGTGTTTTGTCAGCATATGTGTCTATGTAGTAAGTGTGTACAGTGGTCTTGGAGGTCAGAGGAGGATCACTTGGAGCTGGAGTTATAGAACTGCCATGTGGTTGTTGGGAATTGGATCCAGGTCCTCTGGAAGACAAGCCAGTGCTTTTAACCACTGGGCCATCTTTCCAGCCCCTGATTGTGCCTATGTGTAAGTTTATATAAAGTAAGAAGATCATCTATTTTAATGAAAGAGGCAGTAGTGGTGCATGTCCCATGTCAGTGTGAGATCGACTCTGGTGTTGAAGGGTAAAAACAAAGCCAAAGTTACTGCCATCCACCATTATCTACCCCTGAGTACCCAGGGCACATAGCTATGTAATCTTGAGTTGTATTAAGAAAACTTAATTTATTGATATTACTATTATTATTATCTTTTTTTGTTGTTTCTTTGCTTTGGAAACTGGCTCTCTCTATGGAGTCCTGACTATCCTGGCCTAAGTAGACCAGGATGGCCTCAAACTCATAGAGTTCCACTTGCCTCTGCCTCCTAAGTACTGAGATTGAAAGTCTGTACCACCACATCCAGCTAAATTGTTTATTTTGAAACTTATGATAAATCTGTCATAACTCAAATTTTATAATGATTATAAATTATTTTGAGAAAAGCCTCACTGTAAAGAATTGCTTTAGAGTCTGTTCTGTTTTTGTCTTGTTTTACTTTGTGTGTGTGAGTGTCTTCACATGTGGAGACCAGAGGACAGCTTTCAGAAGTTCTCTTCCACCATGTGGCTCTGCAGATCAAAGTCAGGTCATCAGAGCCATTTTTCTGTCTTTAGAGTTTGTTCTTAATGTGTATTTGCTTTTTGTTTTGTTTCGTTTTGTTTTTCGAGACAGGGTTTCTCTGTGTAGCCCTGGCTGTCCTGGAACTCACTCTGTAGACCAGGCTGGCCTCGAACTCAGAAATACACCTGCCTCTGCCTCCCAAGTGCTGGGATTAAAGGCGTGCACCACCACCGCCCGGCTTGCTTTTTTTTTTTTGTTTTTTTGTTTTTTTTTTTTTTTGTTTTTTTTCAAGACAGGGTTTCTCTGTGTAGCCCTGGCTGTCCTGGAACTCACTCTGTAGACCAGGCTGGCCTCGAACTCAGAAATCCGCCTGCCTCTGCCTCCCAAGTGCTGGGATTAAAGGCGTGCACCACCACCGCCCGGCTTGCTTTTTTTTTTTTAAGACAGAGTTTTACTCTACAGTCCTAGATGGCCTAGAGATTGCTGCAAAGGTTAGGCTGTCCTCAAACTCACTAAGATTTGCCTGCCTCTGCCTCCTGAGAGCTAGCATAAAGGCATGCACCACCAGGGCCAGTCAGTATTAGAGTTTTTGAATTTCAGTTTTGTAGTAAAGATACTCAGTATAGTATTATTTATTCATAAGCATTTTTCTGCTCTTGGTATATGTTTCATAAATAGTTACTGTTTTTTAGGGACAAGTTGCAGAGCTGATTCAAACTGGCTTAAGAACCAACATTCTATCTGTGTAACAGGCTTCAGGGTTTGTTGAACTCCTGTTTTCTTCAACCATATACTGCTAAAATGTTCCATGCTTGAGAGGCTTAGTCATCAGTCTAGTAGTGAAATGGTTGCAGTGATTCCAGACAAACACACACGGCTTCTAAAAGAACAGAGACATCTGCTTCTGTGCCTCAGTTTTCAGGGAGGAGACTCCAGAAACCTTTCCTAGACTTCTTTCACTCCTTTTTGCCCAGTCAGGTCATATGCTAGTTCCTGAACCAATCACCATTAATTACCCTTACATTAATTGTGTCTCTGAAAGTAGAATGGTGTTGATTTCCCCAAGGCATACTGTAACCCAGAGGGACTCTGTTAGGGAGAAAAGGAGGAAGTGGATGATAGGTGAGCAGTCAGCAGTGCTATGATTCGGAAAACCATAGCTTTCTTCAAGATAATATTTTCTTACTTTTTTCATTAGTTTATGTATTCACTTTATACATTTCAATTGCAGCCCTCCTCATTATTATTACCTCAAGATTATTCTTGAGTTTGAACATAAGAAGTATTAGGAAGTTATTTGTCCCCCCCCCCTTTTTTTTTTCAAGACATGGTTTCTCTGTGTAGCCCTGGCTGTCCTGGAACTCACTCTGTAGACCAGGCTGGCCTTGAACTCAGAAATCCGCCTGTCTCTGCCTCCCAAGTGCTGGGATTAAAGGCATGCACCACCACTGCCCGGCCCATTTTCACTTTCTAACTTGAAGTTCACAAGGCCAGATAGTTTATATTAACAGTTACATAAAAGGACAGTGAGGTGGATCAGTGAGTAAGGGCATTTGCTACCAAGCTTGATGACCTGAGTTTGATTCCTGGGATCCACATGGTAGAGAGAGTTGCCTACAACTTCCATACTTGTGCTGTTGCTTGAGAACACACAAATAAATGGATCAATGAACACAGAAAGGAAGGGTTGTGAGATTGCTCAGTGCATAAAGTGCTTGCTCTGCGGGGCCTGCTGACCTGAGTTTGGTCCCCAGGACCCACGGAGAGGTGGAAGGAGAGAACTGACTCCATAAAGCTGTCCTCTGGCCTCTACACAAGCGCTGTGGTTTGATTGTTTTTACTTATACACACAGCATAGACAGATAGTAAGCCCAATAAACTCACTGCATCACTGAGTTAAAAAAAACCATAATTGAAAGCAGGTGTGTTTGTACATGCCTTTAATTATATAGCACTGTACTTTGGAGGTTGAGGCAGGAGTTTGAGGTCAGCCTGAACTTCATTGTAAGAAAAAAGAAAAATAAAGCAAACTGTAAGATAGATCTTTTCCTGTTTTGTCAGTTACTTATTGCAGGAAGAAGGCAACCTCTCTGGTTGATACTCTTCTCAGTTGAGGAATATTAGGTCTGAAATAAGGTTCATTTGCATAGCAACTAAAAATGTGAGAGAACATTGAATAACTGTAAACTGTTTACATTTTAATTTAGAGTGTATCTCTCAGTGTATATGTGTGTATATGCACACATGTACATATGGAGGCTAGAGGACAACTTGTTGGAGTTGGTTCTCTCTACCATCATAGGGTCAGCAAGTACCTTTCTTTACCCATTGACCCAATTCACTGGCCCATAAACTTTAAAGTAAATGAAGTAAACTTGGAATGGGTTATGATTTCAGAACTAGCCACAATATTAGGAGACCACTATAAAGTAATCTATAGATTATATCTTTTAATTAACATGTATGATATACCTAAAAATTGGTTTTGTTCCCCTATCCTCAATATGTTGGAAATTAGAGTCTATATCATAGGATATTTAAGAGAGGTAGCTTTGAAATAAATTTCCTGACTTGATAATGTGTCTCTGCTACTTGTTAGCATGCTTCTCTGGGTAATTTACATGTGTTATATTTTTCTCATTTAAAAAAGTAGAGGTGAGCCGGGCGGTGGTGGCGCACGCCTTTAATCCCAGCACTTGGGAGGCAGAGGCAGGCGGATTTCTGAGTTCGAGGCCAGCCTGATCTACAGAGTGAGTTCCAGGACAGCCAGGGCTATACAGAGAAACCCTGTCTCGAAAAACCAAAAAAAAAAAAAAAAAAAAAAGTAGAGGTGAGTCTAGGGTGACAGCTCCACTGGTGAAGTGTATTGACAGACATAAAGACCTGAGTTCTGTCTCCTAGAATCCATCCAAAAACTGGGCATGGTACATGCTTATAATCCCAGCCTGCTTTCCTGTACCTGTAAATACATGAACATACACGATGAAAAAAAATGGAAGTGGTTCTGATCCTTTGGTAGGGTTTCTGTGAAAGTTAATTGTGTGTGTGTGTGTGTGTGTGTGTATGTGTGTGTGTGTGTGTATGTATGTGTGTGTGTGTGTGTGTGTGTGTGTGTGTATGTGTGTGTGTGTGTGTGTGTGTGTATTCATATGAATGTCAGAAGGATGTATAGATTGTCTTTCTGGATTGCTTTCCACATTATCTTTCATAGGACCCAGCACTCACAGATTAGCTAGACTGGCTAGCTAATGAGCTCTAGAATTTCTCCTCTTTCTTCCTCTCAGTACTGGGAATACAGGCATGCACTGCCATGCCAGGAGTGCTGTGACCAAAGTCAAGGTCCTCATGCTTTTGCAGCTAACATGTTGCCCACTGAGCCATCTCCCAAATTCCTACTTTTGTGTATTAATTAATTGATACTTTTAATAATTTCTTGACTGTCAGACACTGTTCTAGGTGCAGCAGTGAACAAAACAAGTCTTCACGTTTTGAAGTAAGGGAAGACAATTAACAAATTCATAAGTATAATACACAGTAATGGTGATAAAATTATAAAGTAAAACCAAAGTATAAAAATGGACTCTGAGTTGGGGAACTGATAATGTTAGCTGGTTGGGCAGGGAGGCCTGACCTAAAGCAAGTGAGAAAACAAGTGTGTACATATATGGCAGAGATGAAAGCATGGGAATCGTTCAGGTAGATACAATATCTAATGACTTCCCTTGAGTCAGGACAATATTCAGGGATCACATAGGAGGCCAGAGTGGCTGGAGTAGAGTGAAGAGAAAGTGTAAGAAATAAAAACAAGCTGAAGAGGTGGCTCAATGTTGAAAGCATTTTCAATGCAAGTGTGAGAACTTGAGTTCAGATTCCCCCTAAACCGTTGTAAGTCTTTAATTTCAGGTCCCTATGCCAAGATATGAGGTAGACAGAATCCCTAGAAGCTTTCCTGGCATATGCAGTGCAATGGCAGACAGCACAGACCCTGTCCCAAACATCATAGTACTCGACCAACATCTGATGTTGTTCTCTTCCATACCCATCCATACCTGCCCACACAGACAGAGGTGTGCACACATATCATGCATGCACCAACAATTTTTTTTAAAGGAGTTGGAGAGAATGCTTAGCATTTAAGGGTTCAAAGGACTGGAGTTCTTAACCCAGCACCCATGCAGGGTGTCTCAGACCACCTGTAACTCTAGCTCTAGGGAGAGCTGATCCCTCTGACTTCATAGGCATCATATACTAAGACATATGCACACACACACGGTAATTTTTTTTTGAGACAGAATTTCTCTATGTAGACTTTGCTGTCCTGGAACTCTGGGTAGAGCAGGGAGGGTGGCCTTGGATTCACAAAGATTCACCTGCCTCTGTTTCCAGAGTATTGGGATCAAAGGCATGAACCCTGTGTCCAGCAGTAAAAATAAATCTTAAGAAAAAAAAAAAAGAGAGAGAGATGACGGTTGGGCAGTAATGTTGCACACCTTTTATCCTAGAACTCTGGAGATAGAGGCAGGTGGATTTCTGTGAATTCAAGGCCAGCCTGATCTACAGAGTGTGTTGTTCCACGACAGCCAGGGCTATACAATAAAACCCTATCTTGAAAAACCAAAACAGCCGGGCGGTGGTGGCGCACACCTTTAATCCCAGCACTTGGGAGGCAGAGGCAGGCAGATTTCTGAGTTTGAGGCCAGCCTGGTCTACACAGTGAGTTCCAGGACAGCCAGAGCTATACAGAGAAACCCTGTCTCGAAAAACCAAAAAAAAAAAGAAAAAGAAAAACTAAAAAAGATAGTGGAGAGAGAGAGACAGGCAGAGAGAGAGAGAGAGAGAGAGAGAGAGAGAGAGAGAGAGAGAGAGAGAGAGAGAGAGACACACACAAAGAGAGACAGAGAGAGAGAGAGAGAAAGAGAGAAGATGATGTAGGTGGTGGTAGAGCATTATATTCTGTTAGACATTGTGAGCCATTATAAGAACTTTGGCTTTCAAACTTGAGTGAAGGCCCCAGTGAAATGTCTCAGCAGGTAAAGGAACTTACTGACAACCATGTCTATTAAATTTGATCTCTGGGACCTACATGATGGAAGGAGAGAACCAATTCCTTTAGGTCACTGCTGACCTCTATAGTATGTTACATCTGTACATGTGATCACATACATACATCCACACAAAATGTAATGAAAAACTTGAATAGATGAGGAGCCATCAAGCTGTGTTGGGCGATGACGTACTAGAGCTGCTGGTAGAGAATACAGATAGGTGGAGGAGAAGAAATGGGGAGGGAGCTGTGGCAGTAATGAAGCTGTGGTTGCATTCTGAATATTGTTATTGTCAATTATATGGCATGCCACTTCAAACTGACTTTTCTAGTTTCTTAGCTTTATATTTCTGTATGTGAGTTGATAAAAAGTTAAGCAAAAGCTATGTATTTTTACTATTTTTCTCTCTTAAAGTGTTATAATTCTGATCTCTGAAATTTAATTGATTAGTAGAAATATATTTGGCTTTGGTTATTTTAGGAAGAGCTGCCATAATGTATTTATAAATAATTGAGTATAAATCTAGTTTGTACTATAATTTACTTTAAAAGATAACTTTAAGAGGCTGGAGAGATGGTTCAGCAGTTAATTAGTTGGCCCATAACTATTGGTAACTCTAGTTCCAGGAGATCTGACACCCTCTTCTACCTCCAAGAACACCATCCATGCACATGGTACATAGACATACATGTAGGCGAAACATTTATATACATTAAAATAAAATAAATAAATAAATCCTTAAAAATTATTTTTAAGAAGTAGCTTTGAAAAGAAAATTTCCCTAAAGGTTCTTAGTTTTTCCTATGGGTTTTGCCAGGAAGAAGAAATTTGAAGAACCCATGCCATACACATTTAATTTTATGTTAAAGTTGTTGGTACCTTATAATAATTAATATAGACTTATATATTTTCTCTTATTTATGTAGATTTTTTCTTATTCAAGTTTAAATTAGGTGGATTAGACTGGTTGCAGTGTAATATTGACATGTCTGGACATATACTATGTTTTAAAAAAAGGAGAGCCGGGCAGTGGTGACGCAGGCCTTTAATCCCAGCACTTGGGAGGCAGAGGCAGGCAGATTTCTGAGTTCCAGGCCAGCCAGGGCTACACAGAGAAACCCTGTCTCAAAAAACAAACAAACAAACAAACAAAAAAAAAAAAAAAAAAAAAAAAAGGAAGAATTTTTTATTCAGTTTTTGGTCTGTGTATGGGTTTGTTTTTTTTTTTTAATGTTTTGTGTGTGTGTCCCCTCAGAGACTAGGCAAGTATGAGGCCAGACCAGGCAACATTGTGAGACCCAGTCTTAAGAAAAAAAAATGGAAAACAAGGAATAAAAGAAGGAAGAAAGGAAGGAGAGAAGATGGGAGAGAAAACCCTTTTTAAAAGAAGAAAAGAAGGGCCTTTCACTGTCATTTTATTCAGCAGGCCATATGACTCAAACCTTCCTCCTTTTTCCTCAGAACAGTCTGTCCTGTCAATTCTTGTTGTACAAGCTGCTGTCCTTTCTGACTGCTGTTAACCTTTAAGCTTTCATAACCTCTTCATCTATACTAAGATAACTTCCTTACTGATTTTGTTTTTTTGAGGCAGGGTCTCGCTTTGTATCCCTGGGTGGTCTGGAACTAGCTAAGTAGAACAGGCTAGGCTCAAACTCATGAGATCCACCTCTATCTGCCTCCCAAGTGCTAGTGTTAAAAGCCAGGCCCAACTTCTCTTTAATCTGTCTATTTTTCATTTTGGCAACCAGTTAATGGCGCTACACAGCTGCTGGTCAGATCAGCAGTCTAACCCTAAGTGCACTCAGACCTTTCCTGACTTAGACCTCATTTGCCTATCAGACACATCGAACACAATTCCTACTTTACAAACATCTCAACAGAACTTAACATACATTAATCTACGTATATACTAAGCTGTTAATTCTCTATAATCACACCAGTAATACATACATTTCTCCTCTGCTTATTTTTCTTAGTTTAATTCAAACATTTAGTCAACCACTAGTTACTAACAGGTAGGTTTTGGAAACTGAGCAATTAATTATTGATTCAGTTCCTATCATAATGGAATTAATAGCCTAGTAAGGAATAAAGAAGCTAAACTACTACTAATAAACACAAATAATTTAAAAAAAAATGGACTAGAAGGATGGCTCACAGGTAAAGGTACTTGCTACACAGCCTAATGACCTGAGCTCAACCCCAGAGATCCACATGCATGCATCTGTGAATACATTATACAACAACACTTTAGTTTTTGTTCCATTTAGTGGACATGTTTTGGCTTTTTTGTTTGTTTGTTTGTTTGTTTGTTTTGGTTTTTCGAGACAGGGTTTCTCTGTATAGCCCTGGCTGTCCTGGAACTCACTCTGTAGACCAGGCTGGCCTCGAACTCAGAAATTCTCCTGCCTCTGCCTCCCAAGTGCTGGGATTAAAGGCGTGCGCCATCACTGCCTGGCCATGTTTTGGCTTTTAGAAAGCTATCTGTTTAATTTTAAAAGTATCACTAGGTGATTTAGACTTGTGGGTTATTCAGAACTTGGGGGTTAGTCTTTTTCCAAATAATCATTAATTATAAGAGTAGCTGTCACATATTGAACTGGGGCTGAGCTGAGCTGTTCTTTGGTTTCTAGGGTTCAGTAATGGGACTTTAGGGTTGTCAGAATAAAATATATCCTTTGTGTCTCATACAATATTTGGGACATATTATACTAAAAAGTATTGTTTATTTGAAATTCAAATTTATTTGGGTGTTTTATATTTGTGTTTGTTAAGTCTGGCAATCCTAATTTAGGGAAAGGCTGTTAACTGGACAACATCTTCTAGTAAATTTTCTGTACAGTGATGTGTAATTTGATGCAATAGATATCTGAATAGAAAATTTAACAGAAATTCACTAAAACAAAGGATCTATAACTTATGTAACTGAAAAGACTGAAGGGTAAGGGCATCTGGCTTGGTATGACCAGTGCTATTAAGTTTTGATATTATCTTTCTCCAGTTCTTTTGGAATTATAAATCTTTGTTGCCTTTTTTTCTCAAGTTGGCTTTTCTGGTGATAAAGGTGGCTGCTGCCTTTGGCTCCTGGAATTACAAGCATCCTCATTCATAGATGATAAAGATTATGTTACATAAGCATAACACAAAAATCGTGATCTTGAATGTAATCCGATCACTCCTATGTTCTAAAGGCTTACTGCTTTAAAATCTGAGTAGCTTTTTTGTCTAGACAGTAGCTATTAGAACTACTTTAAGGGTTTGTCAAAACACGTATTGCTTGGCCTTACCTTCATGGTTTCTGTTTTATTAGGTCCCCATGAGTTTGAGTTCTAGGAATTTGTAACAAGGATGAGTCTGGCTTTGCCATTCACAAACCACACTTTTAGAATCACTTTTAGGCCCATTCCTGGAGCTGAGGAACAGGTCCCAAATAAATTTCTTACCAGTGTTGGAAAGGAACAAGGTATTTTAGAGAAATGATAACTGTGTCCATTGAAAAGAAAAAAAGATTTTTTTTTTAGATATCCACTTTTCTTCCCATTTATTTAGGCAATAGCTTCTTGATTTTTCTTAAAAAATAATTTTTATACCACTTGAAATCAGTGTCGTAAGGTGGAGATGGCCTGACCCATGGTCTAAAGGTAGGCTTATAGTCCATTGCTGATCAATAAGGGCTATTGCTGGGTCATTAGCCCACTAGTGAATAGGGCAGTGATCTTTGTAGTATAGTAAATGAACATTCTATTTACTCTCTTCACTGATAATCTGAAAATGACATAAGCCTTATCATCAAGGAGCTCAGACTATGATCAAGGAGACCCACATTGTTAAATACATGAGATACTTCTCTGTATAATCCCTTCATTTTCATCTGGCTGTCATCAAGTGTACACTTTCATTTTATGAATATTGTATTACCCTTTAAATCACATTTCATTTATTTGTGTGTATGTCTGTGTCTGTAGTGTGTTCTAAGGGTTCCAACCTTCAGGGTGATGGTTTTTCCTTTAAGGGTTTTTACAGAAATCTGCATCTTGGTGGTGGTTCTACCACAGAAGGTGAACCAGAAAGAAAGATCTCATTTTGTAAAACAACTAAAATACAAAGTATATTTTACATCTTTTGTTCAGGATTGTACAAGCACATAAAAAAAGGTATAAAAGTATTTTTCATGCATTCATTTGATGGGATGTAGCAAGTAGACAAACCAATCCTTGTGTTGTTCTATGGGTGGGGATAAAATAGTTTGCAAATAAGAAGTAAATATAGATAGGTAGAGATAAGTAGCGTAGAAAATGAAGTTACTAGCAAAGAGGGGTAGAAGGCAGAGAAGGAATTGCTGTTTTACTTTGAGTGGCCACAGAAGGCCTCACTAATATAGTGACTTAACCTTACTGTAGAATATATACCAGAAATATCTAGAATATAAATGTGCAATTTACTGAATTGATACAAAGTGAACCACCCTATAACCACCACCTACATAAAGATGGAGATAGCCAACTTCTCAGAAGTCTCAGGCACTCCTGTTTCCTTTTTTTTCCCCCCAGAGCTGAGGACCAAACCCAGGGCCTTGTGCTTGCTAGGCAAGTGCTCTACCACTGAGCTAAATCCCCAACCCCTTAAATCCCCAATCCCTTGGCACTCCTGTTTCCAATTAGACTCTTTATCTCAACAGGTAATTATTAAGTTGGTTTTTTATAGCAATTACTTTTTTCTTTATAGTTATATCCCTAGATGATGCATAGTATCTCTATCTGATTTTGAGTTTGTTATTCATGGGATTTTGAAGAATGTATTTTCTTATTCTTTTCATTCAATATTATCTATAGTTTTTATGTGATGGTAGTTTCTTTTTTGTTAATATAAGGTATTTTGTTGTGTATTAGTTGGTTTTTACTTTTTTCTTGGACAATTGCCCACTCTATCATTGGCTAACTTGGAACTCCCTGTGTAGGTCAGGCTGGCCTCAAACTCAGAGATCCACCTGCCTCTGCCTTCTGGGATTAAAGAAGTGCACCACCACTGCCGTTCTTTATTTTCCTTTTTATAAGAGTTCTTGCCATAACCTTAGTCCACATGGATCAAAAATAACCATTTTAAATTCCCATTTTAAATAATCTTTGTTTGTTTGAGGTGGTTTCTTACTGTGAAGTCAAGACTGCTCTTAAACTTGTGATCTTTCTTCTCAGCCTCCTGAGTACTGAAACTATGTGCATGTGTTAATGTATTCACTCTTCAACCTAGTAATTTTAATTACCTCTGCAGAACTCATTTAATCAAGCAATGGAACATATTCAGAGGATGGCATATGGACAATTTTTATGAGGGTAGTTATTCTGTCAGTAACTCTACATATGAAGAAGATAAAATTTTACCAACCAAAGCTGGACTTGGTAGTACATGTGTTTAATCCCAGCATTCTGGAGGCAGGGGTAGGCAGATCTCTGAGTTTGAGGCCAGCCTGGTCTATAGAGTGATTGCCAGGACAGCCTGTGCTACACAGAGAAGCCCTGTTTTGAAACAAAACAAAGCAAACACAACTGTATTTTGAAAAAGGAGTGAGACTGAGACTGAAAGAGAAGGTAAGGATGGTGTTGTATGAGGTGTAGAGCCAATTGTGTGTTTGGAGGAGCTATGGGCATTTTGTTGTATCCAGGATGAAAACTACCCTTGGGAAAGCTCTAGAAAAATAAGCCTGGAAGAGTGATCAGAAACAAAGGCAGTGGAGGTTGTCTGTGCTGTGTTGAGTTCAAATGTTATCCTGTCTGTAGTAGCTAGCTCTTGAAACAATTTGCTAAGCTAGGGTGGTTAGTTTTGAGAGTCAGAATAAGCAATGAAGGTAAGAAAAGAACCAGGGATGCATTTTCAAAAAGGAAATAAATTCCTACCAGGATTAAACCCAAGATGACATGTGACATATGTAGATTCTACTGTGCTTTTCTGTAGGGAGGCCTTGATAAGACATAGTTAGGGAGTGGAGTAGACATCAAATAATAGATTTAAGAGTAAATACGAGAGGAAGAAATGAACAGGGAATATGTATCATCTTTAGAAAACTTATGAAGCAAACATGAAAGTTTACTAGTGAAGGAAGAACAGTTTATATAGCGCAGGTTATCCCTGAACTTGTTATGTAGTTATGATGACTTTGAATTTAGGATTCTCCTGATTGTTGGGATTATAAGCATGTGCCGCCGTGTCTGGTGTATGTGAGGCTGGTATTCACACCCAGGGCTTCATACATTCTAGGCAACTCTACTACCAGAGCCACATTCCCATCCCAGGAAACAGATTTAAGAGTATTAGAGTTGAACTTGTTTCATATTTTCAGGCTTTATATAATTCAAAACAATGGGTCTGTGTGACTAGATGGACAGGAAGGTGCTTGATTTGAAGACATGAAGGGACTATTAGCTTAGCAAAGGAAGAGAGAAACCTTTGTTCAAGACTCAGAAGTCTGAACTTGAGTTTCAAGAAGAATGCAGGTTGGATATTAAAATTGAGTGGGAGCAGAATTATTTTTCTAGTAAAGGGCACAAGAAGGGAGAAATAGAAAACAGTTCTTACTTGTGGGTTTGCTTTTCAGGGTTTTAAGTGCTTGTGGTCAACTGCAATCTGATAATATTAAATGAAAAATTCTAGAAACAATTGATAAAGGTTAAATTGCACATTGTCCTGAGTAGTGTGATGGAATCTCCTACTGACCCATTACATCATTCATAGGACACGAATCTTCCCCTTTGTCACACATAGGCCCTGTCAGTCATGTAGTAGCCACTTTCATTATTAGACCTACTGTTGGAGTATCTTAGGACTTGTGTTCGGTTAACCCTTATATCATAGCCTAACCCTGTAACACAATGCCTTCCTCAGTTACCTCACTTTATCCCATCATTTAGGCATTGTGCCATCATCTCACAGCATTAGAGGACAGGGTAGATACAGCATAATAAGATATTCCAAGGGAAACCACATTCATAAAACCTTTTTATTAACAATATATTATTTTTTTTGTATTTTCTTAATCTCTTACATTTAGTTTATAAGTTAAACTTTGTCATAGGTATATATGTATAGGAGAAGATAGTATCTATTAGATTCAGGTATTACATTGGTTTTAGGTATCTAGTTGAGATCTTGAAGTATATCCTCTATGGATCAGATTAGAGTGACCATTGGTCACTCTGTGGGATGGAAAGGTCATTGCTTATAGACATTCAGATAAATTACTAACAAAACAGTAATCTCAGTTACCATTGGAAACTATAAATTGGAAGTGGCATGAATTTTCAAGCTGCTGTAATTTCCTTCAGGAGAATTCAGAAGCTGTGCCATAGTAATAGTAGAAACAGGGTTTTGGGATTTTCCTGCAGTGGAATGCCAAAAGAACAAGGAGCTTGCTAGTGAGTTTGAGGCCAGCCTGGTCTACAGAGTGAGTTCCCATATAGCCAGGGCTCCATAGAGAAACCCTGCCTCAAAAAACCAATAAATAAATAAACAAACAAATAAATAAATAGGAAACCATTGGAGAAAACTATGTTAGCCTTCATCCATATGTATGTACACATATTTATATATACTCACACGTGCCCACATACATTTGAACACATATGCACATATACCACAGACAGGGTCTCATTATGTACTGCTGGCTGGCTTGGAAACTCACTATGTAAACCAGCTGGCCTCAGACTCAGATCAGCATGCCTCTGCCTCCAGAGTTCTGGGTTAAAGGTGTGCATCACCACTCCCAGCCAATGTATAGACCACTTGATGTGCACTACCATCTGCTTCCATTCAGCTGTTGTAAATAGGTTTTTGATATCGAAATGCTAATACCATACCTTTTAAGGCTCAGATTTTTTTCTTTTAGATATATACCTATAAGCAGGATTGATGGATCATATATTTGTTGACAATTGTTTTAGGTATTATTTTAATTTTAAATTATTTTTTACCTATGCATGAATACTGTACACATATGTTGGGTACTATATGATATCTATCTTAATTTTTAGATCAGGTTAAAAAGATTTATGTTTTTTATTTTTTATTTTATTTATTTATTTTTGATTTTTCGAGACAGGGTTTCTCTGTATATCTCTGGCTGTCCTGAAACTCACTCTGTAGACCAGGCTGGCCTCGAACTCAGAAATCCGCCTGCCTCTGCCTCCCAAGTGCTGGGATTAAAGGCGTGCACCACCACTGTCTGGCAAAAAGATTTATGGTTTTTTTTTTTTAAATCTCTCTACCTTTTCCGGCCCATGGTCTTGAGCGTGATAGGCAAATGCTCCACTCATTGAGTTGAGCTTCATCCCCTGCCGCCTTTTTTTTTTTTTTTTTTTTTTTTTTTTTTTTTTTGTAGAAAGGATCTCTACATAGCTCAGGTTGACCTTGCATTTAAGATCCTGCTTTTTTTCCTCTCAAGTGGAAGGATTGCAAATCAACATCTTAATATTTTACATGTGCATGAAATCATGCTGTATTTGTCTTTCTGCATCTTGCTTATTTCACTTGACATTTTTCTATTTTCATGACACAAATAACAGACAGGGTTTCTCTGTGTAGCTTTGATTGTCTTGAAATTCTCTCTGTAGACCAGGTTGGCTTCAAACTCACAGGGATCTGCCTGCTTCTGCCTCCAGAGTGCTGGGATTAAAGGTCTGTGCCATCACTGCCCAGCACCCTCCACACATTTTTAAAGATTAAAATTGTTTATATTTATTTTTTTCTGTTTTATGTGTATGGTATTTTGCCTTGTGCTCAGAGTAGCTAGAGAGAGCATTGCATTCTCTGCAACAGGATTTATAGATGGTTATGAGCCACATGTGGGCGCTGGGAACTGACCTGGGTGCCGAGTCCTCTAAAAGAGTAATAAGTACTCTTAACTGCTAAAAACAAAACAAAACAAAGCAAAACCTCTCTAATATCCCCAGCTCTTAAAAACAAGATACTCATTTTAAAGTGTGTGTGTGTGTGTGTGTCCAAATGACCTTGGAGGTATCTGATGTGGTTGTTGAGAATCAAGTCCTCTGTAAGAACATCATGTACTCTTAATTGCAGGCCTATCCCCCCTTCTCCTCCCAACTTTTATTTGAGACAGGATCTCACTGTGTTTCCCTCACCATCCTGGAACTCACTATGTAGACCAGTCTAGCCTCAAACTTAGAGGGACCCAACTACCTCTGCCTCCTTAAAGCTGAGATTAAAAGGCATGTACCACCATGCCTGGTGCCTACCACTTTTTAATGGCCAGTTTTTTTATTGTGTGTATATTCCATGCTTTATCTATTCGTGAACTGATTTATATTTAGATTGTTTGTATTTCTTATGAATAAGTGCTATGAGAAACACAAGGGTAAAATATTTTTTACACTTGATTTCATGAAAATAGAGTAGACTTGTTAGATCATATTATTCTACTTTTGTATTTTTGACTACTGGGTCATGTGGTCGGTCCCTCCCTCCCTCCCTCCCTCCCTCCTTCCATCCTCTTCCTCCTCCTCCTCCTCCTTCTCTTCCTCCTCCTCCTTCTCTTCCTTCTCCTCCTCCTCCTCCTCTTCCTCCTCCTCCTCATCTTCTTCCTCCTCCTCCTTCTTCTTCCTCTCTCTCTCTCTCCTTGCTACCATAACTTTGCAAACAATTGTTATCTTTATTGATTTTTAATATGTGTGGGTATTTTGCTTACATGTTTGTCTTTGCTTTGCACATGATTTCATGGAGGCCAGAAGAGGGTGTTGGCTTCCTTTGAAACAAGTAACAGACAGGTGTTAGCCTCCATGTGGAACACTTGTTATCCTTTGTCATGCTTGCCCACCTTTGGTGTTGGTGATTGATCCAAGGCTTGATACACACTAGGCAAGTGATGTAGCTTTGAGCTCCATCTCATCCCAGTGTTTTGTCTTTTTATAATACCATGCAGCCCTGACTGGCCTGGAACTTAATATGTAGACCAGGCTGGGCTGGTTGTCTCAGAGATCTATTTTTGCTTCTCAAGTGCTGAGACTAAAGAGAAGTGTAAGCTACCATTCCTGATCTTAATCTTTAAAAAATTATATTTATTTTATGAGTACGGATGAATGCACAAGTGCATCATGTGTGTTTTTGGTTTCTGAGGAAATCATACGAGGGTGTCAGATCCTAAGGAACTGGAGATACATACAGCTGTGAGCTTGCCATGTGGCTGCTAGGAACCAAACCCAGGTCTTCTAGAAGAAGAGCAGTGTGTATTCTTAACCACTGAGCCATTCTTACTGAGCTAAGTGTTACTGTATTGTGGTTTTATTTGCATTTTGATATGATTATTGATACTGAATATTTTTTCATATACTTGTTGGTTTCTTTTCTCTTTCTTCTTTTCTTTTTGGTAGAAGTTAGCTGATGGAATTTTGTAAGTTAGATCCATAATTTTTTATGAGCACAAATAATTTTAATGATTTATGGTAAATAAGAGTGAAGTTTAAATCCATTAGGAAAAACATGAAAATTACAAGTTTTTCTATAGAAGGAAGTAAAACTTCCTAGTGTTAAAAGCCTAACATAGCCGAGCGGTGGTGGTGCACACCTTTAATCCCAGCACTTGGGAGGCAGAGGCAGGTGGATTTCTGAGTTTGAGAATTCGAAGCTAGCCTGGTCTACAGAGTGAGTTCCAGGACAGCCAGGGCTACACAGAGAAACCCTGTCTCGAAAAACCAAACCAAAAATAAATAAATAAATAAATAAATAAAGCCTAACATAAACCAACTGCATAAACTTCAGCATTTAGAGTACTCAGACATAGTAATACTGATAGGGAAAAGAGGGGGCAAGGCAAGAAAATGAAACATGGACAAGAACCCTCAAAGAACCCTTTTAGATACAGGAATTCACAGCAAGGAAGAGACACAAACAAGATCAGGAATGAGGCCCTGGATGTAACATAAAGCTACTGAGAGTCAGAATAAATAAAAATAATAATAAACTACCACAACCAAAATCCTCAGATTTTTTTTTGTCGTTGTTGTTTGTTTTTTAGACAAAGTTTCTGTGTGTAGCCCTGGCTTTC
The DNA here is from genome assembly GCF_004785775.1 of Grammomys surdaster. NCBI lineage: Eukaryota > Metazoa > Chordata > Mammalia > Rodentia > Muridae > Grammomys > Grammomys surdaster. The sequence goes on along the minus strand of NW_021604579.1, from coordinate 5,422,275 downwards.
CTTGTGTTTGTTCTGTTGATCAGGCTGGCCTCAAACTCTCAACAATCTACCAGCCTCTGCCTCCCAAGTGCTGGGATTAATAATGTGCACCACTACTACCTGGTCAAAATCCCCAGATTTTATATGGCTTAATCCAGATGTTACCCCCACCCCCAGATTTAGAATATAATTCGAATGAAGCATAGGTAAGAGTTGTAGACTTCCAGAACTATTCACCCTGGCAAGCCAAAATCAGGAAATATTATTTTGTTCACATAATACACATGAAGAAATAGCAGTAGGTCAAGGGAGACGTTATGTAGGGTTTGTTTTCAAGTAGTGAGCAGAGTCTCAGACTTTCTTAGTAGTGGATCTGGAGACGACTGGCTTCACGGCCTCCTGTGTTCTGAGCTGGCACAGACCTACCCAGTACTTGTCAAGCTCCCCTGTTTGGGTTTTGACAGCAAAACTGTTGGTTCTCTTAGCACCAATTTCTGCAAACCTTAGTGCCACAAACACCTCAGTTTCTGAGAAGATTCATCAAAGAATCCTCGTCTTTAGAACCATTTTAAGATTATTGATTTTTGTCCATTTATAATGAGAACAGGCAGGCCTGACAGGTCAAGCTGCCCTCATGCCCAGGTACCCTTCCTGCTTCTATACCTTGGCTGTTTCAGTGTCAAGAGGAAGCTCTTCACACTCATACTATATATTTGCTGCTATGGCTTTGTGTAGGGTATGGTGAAAGTGTCATGAATTGAGAAATCTCCACCTTTGACCACCCATCAAACTAAAAACTTTATAAAGAAATTAAAATGGGTAAATTCAAGACCAAACTAGGTAACTTAGCAAGATTGTCTCCAAAATGTCCAAAGGTTGTGAGTTTGTTTATGTGCAGTTTCCCCCAACCCCCTGCAAGGTGGGGGGGGGAGAGGGAGAGAGAGAGAGAGAGAGGAAGAGAAAGATAGAGAGAGAAGGAGAGGGAGAGAGATTGATTAAAACTGGGGGCCTGGGGTTATAGTTCTATGCTAGTTAACTAGCATGTATAAGACCCTGACTTCCATTCCCAGTATCAAATAAAAGGTAGGCAAAGGGAAAGGTAAAGAAGAAAGAGAAAAAGGAATACAGAAGAAATGAAGTCTTCACATAGACTTATTTTAGTAATGCTCAGAAAAATTTATCACAGATTGCTTCTAATCTATTGAACTGACGGTGTTTGACTGTTTTCTAAACTGGCAAGACCTTTAAGAAATGATGAAAGGCTGGAGAGATTGTTCAGTGGTTAAGGGCACTGACTGCTCTTCCAAAGGTCCTGAGTTCAATTCCCAGCAACCACATGGTGGCTCATCTATAATGGGATCTGATGCCCTCTTCTGGTGTGTCTGTAGACAGCAACAATGTACTCACATATATAAAATAAATAAATCTTTTAAAAGAAGGAAAGGAATGATGACAGTAAAACAAGTTAGAGAAGATTGAGGTATGCACAGATACTCAGTAGGCAGATAGCCAATGTATACAATAAAAGTATGCACAGATACATAGTTGACACAAATGTGCACAATGAAAATATGCAGCATGAGCTAGTTTGGCACCAACACCCAGTGGTTCACATCATGACTTCCTAATGCTTATACAAGATTTAAAAAATGAATAAATGTAAAGAAAGACCAAGAAAAAAAATAAGAAACTAAAATACAGTATTAAAAAAGGTAATAGCAATAGAACTTTTCACCTGTAGTGGTATATTTAGATAGATGCTCTATTATAACAAAGGCAGAATACATTATACGGTGATATTGTTTACTAAAGGATACAAAATTAATGATAGAACACTTGTGGGTCTGACAAGTAGTTCTGATGCCATCTGACTTACTAGTCTTCGATAGATGCTGATAAAACTGAAAGACCTGATCAATAAAAATCATAGGCCACTTGTAAAATGAAAACTTGTTTGCAGTTTCCAGTGTGGAACCCTGTGCCTCATGCATCCTTCTTGAAGACTCTACCACTGAGTTTTAGTCCCAGCCTAAAGAGAACAATAAGTAGTTTAGGCCTCTAAATAAATTCCTAATCTAGTATCAGTTGTATTAGTTTTCAGTCTAAAGGTAACAGTGTAAATGGTTCTTCTTTTTCATATAAAGTAAATGGTCAAGCATATCACGATGGTTGGGTTCTCACGAACCATGCATGTTCAACTTAAAATGTTCACCTTGTATGACATTTAGCTGTCAATTGGAAGCAGTTCAAAGGCGATTATGCAGCTGATAAGCCAGATGGAAGGAACCGTCCAGACTTTGCTCTGCTGAACACTGGGTGACAATGAAACATGATTTTTATAGATGATGTATTTCATACAGAAGTGCTGATGCCTGGTATGCAACTGTGTTGATAGTCTGAGTCATGTCACTGGCTTGGGCATTCTACTGAGGACCTTGTTTCCTGCTACAGCAGTGAGTTTAAGAAGGTCATTCTATAGGTGATGTTTAAAGTTTACACCCCCCTCAAAAGAAGCAGCATCCATCAGATAGCTTTTGCAACAGCTGCCCTCTGTTGAGCCTGCTCCTCTACCGACCTCCAAGAACTTCCTGTTCATGTACTTTGCAAAGAGGCCAGCATCCATTGTGAACCCTCAAGCATACACTTCAAAGGACTTTGAGCTTTATCATCAGGAATAATGACATGAGTAACTGTTCTGTCAAACTCAGCACATTTTCTAGCCTTAAGAACTATCTCAAAAAAAAAAAAAAAAAAAAAAAGTAAGCCAGGCAGTGGTGGCGCACACCTTTAGTCCCAGAACTTGGGAGGCAGAGGCAGGTAGATTTCTGAGTTCGAGGCCAGCCTAATCTACAGAGTGAGTTCCAGGACAGCCAGTACTACACAGAGAAACCCCGTCTTAAAAAAAAAAAAAAAAAAAAAAAAAAAAGAACTATCTCAAATTTGTTGAGCATCTTCTGTTGTTATGAAAGCCACTGCCTACAAGCCCAGTAGCCCATTCTTCTGCTGCCTGGCATTCATGGCTGACCACTGCCTAGTTGAAAATGATTCATTCTTCTCTGGTAGCAGTAATAATTATCTTATGTTCTTATTGTCTGTATGATCAACAGGCTACACACCAAATTGTTGACAGCATTCCTCAAGGGGCCATAGGACAGTAATGTCTTGACTATATCTATGTGCCCATTCTTGGTCAAATGTTGAAGTGGTGAATGTTTCTGATAGCCAGTGGTGTTCACCAAATCATTATTCTGGAACAGGTTTTCTATACCTTCAGGTGCCCATGACTATAGGGTTCATGCAATGGTGTCTATCCAGTGTGGTCTTTAACTTTTGTGTCATTTCCGTTTTGCAAAAGGTATTCAACAGATGGTATATTGCTTTTAATAGAAACAACATGAAGCAAAGTCTCTCCTGTGATTTCTTTTCCTGGTGTAGTATTGGGTGATGACTTCAGTGTAGAGGGGCTTGACATCATTTGTGTGTGAGTTGAATTATTCAGCAGAAGTGGAGGTGTACCCAGTGAAAGTTTTAAGGGAGTCATCTGATATGGTAGTTTCTCCTGAGTGTGACATCAACTTAAAGTTGGCTTAAAGGCGGTGAAAAACAGTTGATCCATAGTACTTTTTCTGCAAGCTTATGTCTCTATTGCTACTTGGAATGTTGCTCTCACATCTCTTAGAAGTAGGATTGGGGGCCTGATGCAGTGATCACAATTTCTATTACACTTTAGTGAGAGATGATCTTTTACATAGACCTTCTTCTCAGGAGTCTTTTCACCCTTGTTCACAGTGTCTGGAGACACTATATGCTCAGCCAATTGTAAGAGAGTCTAAGATGGTGGAACATGCCTGTAATCCAAGAATTTGGAGGAGGAACATGAGTTCAAGGTCAGCTGGGACTACATAACTATGACCCTGTCTTAAACCAAACAACATAAACCAAACCAAAGCAAATCAAGAACCTCGAAACAAAACCCAAAGAACCCATATTTTTCTGATATATATGTAGAACAAATAAGGTTTTTGGTTCAAAGATCACTAAATACTTGCATCCTTATATATTCCAAGTCAATAGAAAATGTAGTTTTAAAATTATAGTTCAGGGTGGATACTAGTGGCTAAGAGCACTCAGTATTCTTACAGAGAATCCAGATTTGGTTCTAGCACCCACATGGCTGCTCACCGTTATATATAACTACAGTTCCAGGGGATCCAATACTCTCTTCTAGCCTCCATTGGCACCAAATGCACATGGTATACTCACATTCAGGCAAAACAATTATGCATTTAGAATAAAAATAAATCTTTAAAGCCAAAACAAAAGAAAAAACCCTAAAAACCAAAAACATCAACTATTTTCAATATTTATTAGTAAAAAATAAAATTTAAATAAATTAATAATAAAAAATTATTAATTTATCAATATTATTATCACATATCTGTGTAAGTCAGGAAAACTTGTAGGAGTTGGTTCTTTGTTACTTCATGTGGGTTCTAGTGACTGAACTCAGGTCTAGGCTTGGCAGCAAACGCCTTTACCTGCTGAGCCATCTCATCAGCCTTAATTACTTTTTAAAACTTATATTTGTTTTTATGTGTCTGTGAGTGTGGGCATGTGTATCTAGGTTAGAAGACAGCTTGCAGGAGTTGGCTTTCTTCTTCTACCTTTATGTGTGTTCTACGAACCAAACCTAGGTCACCAGGCTTAACAGCAAATGTTTCTGCTGGCTGAACCATCTTTCTAAGTCATTGTTTTTATTTTTATCTTATTTATTTATTTATTTATTTATTTTTGGTTTTTCGAGACAGGGTTTCTCTGTGCAGCTCTGGCTGTCCTGGAACTCACTCTGTAGACCAGGCTGGCCTTGAACTCAGAAATCCTCCTGCCTCTGCCTCCCAAGTGCTGGGATTAAAGGCGTGTACCCCTACCGCCTGGCTGTTTTTATTAAAAATTTTTTTGACATTAAAAAAATAAAGAATTCATCCAAAAAAATTTTTTTGACAGGGTCTTTCTATGTCTCTTTGTCTAACATAGAACTCATTATGTAGACTAGGTTGGCCTTGAACTAATAGAGAGCTACCTGTGTTGGCCTTTAGCTACTGGGAGTAAGGTGTGGGTCACTACACTTGGCCAAAGTCATTACATTTTAAAAATTATAAATATATATGATGGGCTGGAGAGCTGGGTTAGTAGTTAAGAGCATTAGCTATTCTTTCAGAGAACTTGAGTTCAGTTCTCAGCACTCACATGGTATCTCCCAGCCTCTAGTTCCTGTGATTGAATCCCTCTCTCGCTTCTGCAGGCAAAACAACTATACACATAAAATAAATATTTTGAAAAACTATAAAAAGATATGACAAAATTTATCACTTTTGTTCCTTTTTAAATAGTGCCTGTGATCAAACTTAGGGCCTTGCATAAGTATGACCCATTCCCCCAGCTTCATTTCATACATTTAAAGTTTTGAGTTATTGTTATTGGTTACATTCACATGTTGTGAATTACCAACATTACTTATTTTTGAAGTTATTGGCTGGGTGGTGGTGGTTGCATTATAAGCATTTTACTAAGTGAGCCATCTCTCCAGACCCAAGTGAGACTGGAACTCAATAAAATAGAACAACAGTCAGCTTTAATCCCAGCACTTGGGAGGCAGAAGCAGATGGATCTCTGAGTTCGGGATCTGCCTGGTCTACAGAGTGAGTTCCAGGACAGCCACAGTTACACAGAGAAACCTTGTCTTGAAAACAAACCAATCAACCCAACCAATAAACAAAAAGCACCACCTGTATGTATAGGTAACATTATCTGTTTATCTGTGGGCTAATTTTAAAAGATACTAGTCATTGTAGCAGCAGCTTTAGAAGTAACAACTGAAAAATAAGGCATGGTATGGGAAAGTCAAAAGTTTTCTCATGACTTAAAAGGCCATAGTATTTAATGAATTGTGGTATTGACACCAATGGTAGATAAGCAATGTTTGCTCAGAAACTGAATCTCTGCTTTATAAAGAAACCTAATAAATGTCCCCAGTGCTTAGCAGGTGAGTGAGGAAATGGGCTGTCCGAACAGTTAATCACAATGAGACAGTTAAGGAGAGATGAAAGAGATTTTCTGTTCAACCATATATACAAATAGTACGTTCCTAACTATGATATAAATGTGAAAAAGAAAACTTTCAGGAAAGATAAGGACATTTGTTTTTTTATGATATAAATGAGGGAAGATAGTGAAGATTTTTCATAAGACTTGAAAGACAAAGATTGATGTTTATTAAAATTTACAATGTGCAAGCCAGCATTGTGGCAGATACCTATAATCCTAGCACTGAGGAGGCAGAGGCAGGAGAATTGATGTAAATCTGAGGTCAGCTTGAACTACAAAGTGAGACCTTCTCTATGAATGAATGAATGAATGAATGAATAAAATAAATAAATAAATAAATAGATAGATAAAACAATTATTATAAGACAACGGGAACAGAAGAGATGCCCAACCATTTGGGAGAAAATACTAAAATATTTGTAGAGCATAGAATTGAAAAGGACAGCCTGGTCTACAGAGTGAGTTCCAGGACAGCCAAGGCTATACAGAGAAACCCTGTCTCAAAAAAACAAAACCAAAACCAAAAACAAAAAAAACCAAACAAACAAAGAATTGAAAAGGATTAATAATAAGCACATACGAGGAGCATTTTATATACTGCTAATAATAATAACAGGAAAGGACTAGAAAGTCATAACAGAGGAAGCACCAGGAACCTGCAGATGTGACAAGTGTTCAGACTCTTTAGTAGTCATGGACATGCAGATCAAAACACCATGAGGTGGGGTTTGTTTGCCACCTTAATGTTTGGAGTCCATGGCTAAGCACTCCTCCTCACATCCAGGGTCTCAGTGTGCTTGGCAAGTACTCCTCCATTGATACATTTCCCAGCCTGTTTTAAAACTTTCAACTAAAGTTTTTCTTCCTAACTGTTGAAATGATTGTTCATTTTAAGTGTGAAGTGGTCTTTAAAACATTTAAAAGTTTTGTTTATTTATGTGTATGTGTGTGCCTTCATGAGTTTATGTGTATCGTGTATCCCAACCTGTGGAGGCCAGAAGAGGGTATAGGATCCCCCTGAATCTGGAGTTGTTACAAGCAATTATGAGCCACCATGTGGGTGCTAGGAGCTAAATCTGGGTTCTGTGCAAGAGAAGTGGGTACTCTGATTTTGTTTTTGTTTTTATTTTGGAGGGGGTGTTTTTTTAGGGGGGGTTGTTTTTGAGGCAGAGTTACAGAGATCTACCTGCCCTTGCCTCTGCTGGGATTAAAGACATACACCACCACATCAGGGTCAAGCACTACCAAACTACTGAACCATCTCTCCATCCTCATGAAATAGTCTTTTTAAAAGACATATTTTGAAAGAAAAAATATGTGTGTTTGGTGACACCCATCACCTAATCTTGGCACTCGGGAGGCAGAAGCAGTTGGAATATAGACCCATCCTGGTCTACATAGTGAATTCCAGGCTCACTGGGATAACAGAGTGAGACCCTGTATGAAAAGGAAATATAAACAGAGATCATCCTCGGCTGCCTGCGTTCAAGGCCAGTCTGGGGTACATGAGAGACCCCATCTAAAGAGAGAAGAAGGAAAAAATACAATCTAAAGAAAAATATGTCTTCAAAGATAAAATAATACTTTAGTTTTGTTGAGAGAGAAGCTCAACCAAACTACCTGCTGGAAACTACAGATTTCTGCCTTGATGACACTCATGTAGTGTAATGTAACCTTGATGATAGGTTCTGTGTAGTACTGGCTGTTTTAATGTTTTCATTCAGAGGTGAGTGTTGCCAGCAACATCTGATGTGGGATTGAGACTTAGTTGACAAAGCAGACTGATGGTTGGGGTGTAGGAAAAGGTTAATGTTAAAGGAGCAAAAAAATCACTGTGGAGATGGGGGGCGGGATTTCATTTGTCCACGCATGAGCAAAACTTCTGTACTGCAGTGCTGCGTGCCAGGTGTGCAGTGAGGTCTGGATGGAATGTGGCAGCTCAGGGATGCTGAGGAAGATAGTGTCTAACCATTGCTTCTGTAAAACAGTCGATTAAAGCTTCCCCCCTTATTTTAGAAAGTTGAATGTTTTATTTCTTCCTTTTGTTTCTACAGAAGTCTTTCAAAAAGTTGAAAATTTAATTAAAATAACACATTTTCTTTCCATATAACTTCTCTTTCTCTCATAGTAGCTTGATTAAGTGGTTATTTTTCTAAGTATAGTTGACCATAAACAGTTATAATACTCTGATTTGTTGTTGTCTTGTGCCTTTAAAGTAAAATAGTTTTGGTGTAGGGCCTATATTTTAAAGGCTTATTTTGTTTTATTAGTTATATATTCTGAGCCTTTTATAATACCTAGTTATTTACAAATATATGCACTGGGCTTTTTTTTGTTTGTTTCTGAACAGTGATTAGTAAAATTGATATCATTTTTCTAGAAATTCAAGATATGGATTACTAACATAGTCAGTTATAATACCATGACTAAAATTTTCAACTAGAATTTATCATTTGATAAAATATTTCATGTTTGTTATATATCTTTTATTGACAATTCATTTGCTTTTGATCAAATTTAAACTGGATAATCCTTTAGTTTATTTATATTTAAATACCCTTAGTACTGCAGTAATATACAGCCGAGAACTGAATGAAAATTTTCTTTTTTTTCTTTTTAATTTTAACTTTTTTTTTTTTTTTGGTTTTTCGAGACAGGGTTTCTCTGTGTAGCCCTGGCTGTCCTGGAACTTATTTTGTAGACCAGGTTGGCCTCGATCTCAGAAATCCGCCTGCCTCTGCCTCCAGAGTGCTGGGATTAAAGGCGTGCGCTACCACCACCCAGCTTAACTTTTAAGCTAAGAGTTTTTCACATCAAGGACATTTGTGGGAGAAAAGATTTACTATTTAGAGGGTAAACATGTTTTGTTTTGCTTTTGAGACAGGCTCTTACCATCTAGCCCAGGCCTTGAACTCTGAATTCTCCTGCTAAAGCTTGCTAAATGCTGGGATTACAGGCCTGTATCACCAGCCCTAGCTAGGAACTTAAAAAAAACATAAATTTGAGAAATTAAGAAAGGGAAGTATTGAGGGACATTTGTTGACTTTTTTTTTTTTTAAGATTTATTTATTTATTTTTGTGAGCTTACTGTATGCTGTTTTCAGTCACACCAGAAGAGGGCATCAGATCCCATTACAGATGGTTGTGAGCTACCATGTGGTTGCTGGGAATTGAACTCAGGACCTCTGGAAGAGCAATCAGTGTTCTTAACCACTGAGCCATTTCTCCAGCCCGGATTCTTTTTTTTTTTTTTTAAACTTAAAAAAATTATGTGTACAGGTGTTTTACCTGCCTGTATGTCTGTGCACCCTGTTGTGTGGCTGGTGCCCATGAAGCTGGAAGAGGGCTTTGGATCCCCTGGAGCTGGAGTTATACAGAGTTGTGAGCCATTATGCAGATGCTAGGAGTAGAAACCAGGTCCTCTAGAATATCATCCAGAGCTCTCAACCACTGAGTCATCACTCCAGCACCCCGGTTTTTGAGAAATCTCATTATGTATCCCAGTATGGCCTCAAATTTATGATTCTCCTGCTTCAGTCTCCCGAGTACTGTGTACCACTATGCATAGTTTCTAAGGAAATCTTTGAACTCCAGCTTCAAGTAGATAACTAACTAGTTCTAAAAAGGCACTATATTTTAATGGTTAATTAATATTTAAATTTCTCTTTAATACAATACAATACAACACAAAACTTTACAAGTGATAGTTTTCTTAAAGGTTAGTTGAAAAGTAGAATCTGAAATCATATTGAGGAATTTTTTTATAATGTTGTATTAAAGTTCATTGTTTTGGAGGCTAGAGAGATGACTCAGCAGTTAAGGATACTTGTTGCTTTTGTCGAGGACTTGGGTTCAGTTTCCAACAGCCACATGTGGTTCAGAACTATGTATAACTCCAGTTCCCGGGATCCAACTTCTCTTGTAACTATTCAGGCTCTTCCACCCAGGTAGTATACTCAGGCAGAATGCACATACAATATTTTAAAAAAAGATTCATTGGTTTACTCTGTACTTTGAAAACACCTCTTGGCCGGGTGGTGGTGGCGCACGTCTTTAATCCCAGCACTTGTGAGGCAGAGGCAGCTTGGTCTACAGAATGAGTTCCAGGACAGCCAGGGCCACACAGAGAAACCCTGTCTTGAAAAAAACAAAACAAAACAAAAAGACCTCTTACTCATGCATGATTTTCTAATATGCATAAAGCTCTTTGAAAATTAATACATTGTCTGTATTAATACATTACTGTTGCTGTAAAGATACCATGTCCAAGGCAACTTAGAGAAAAAAGAGTTTATTTGGGGCTTACATTTTCAGAAGGTGAGTCCATGTTTATTTTGGCAGGGAGCATGGAATTGGCAGGCAAGCATGGCACTGGAGTAGTAGCTAAGAGCTTATATCCCATCCACAAACAGGAAACAGAGAGACCTAACTGGAAATAGTGTGGGCTTTTGAAACTTTAAAGCTCCCGCCAGTGACACATCTCCTCCAACAAGGCCATACCTCTTAATCCTTCCCACACAGTTCCACCAACTGAGGGCCAAGTATTTAAGTATATGAGCCTATGGGGGTCAGTCTCATTCAAATATCACAGACATCTTAAAACTGTTTCTGCTTTTCATTCTTTACTGTTAAGCAACCATGTGAGTGGCACACATTGATTACCCTCTTTAATGTGATAAACCAAAATCTGAAATCTCAGACTTTTTTTGAGACAGAGTTCTTCATCTGAAGCCCAGGCTGGCCTCACTATATAATCCATGTTGTACTAGAATTTATGGGTTATTCTCTAGCTTCAGTCAACTAGATACTGGGATTATAGGCACAAGTCATTCTGCCCAGCTGTTTTGTTTTAGAAACAAAGTCTTACTGTATACAGAACAGGCTAACCTCTGTTTCAGTATGTATAGTCCAGGCTGGCTTTGAACTCTTAGATTTTCCTAAGAGTTCAGCTTCCATAGTGCTGAGACTGCAAGTGTGTGAAACCACACTATATTCAGAATCCAAAATTTGTGAGTGTTTATGTGCCAAAAGTAGAAAACTTCACACTTGATTTAGTTTGATAGCTCACAGAACAGGTATAGTAAAAATGTATAAAATTACTTTTAGGCTAAATTTATAGGATGCATGAATGAATTTTATGTTTAGATTTGTTATGTCCCTTATGCAAGATGTCTTTTTATGTGAACATTCCAAAATATGGGAAGATAAGGGATGTTCAATTTATATCACTATTAGTGTGTGTTTGTGTGTGTGTGTGTGTGTGTGTGTATCTCTTGAGCCTAGGCAGGATTCATGTTGGTTCTGGGAATCAAACTCAGGTCCTTAAGTTTGCACTTTACTCTCTGAACAAACTCCCCAGTGTCATTTATATAGATTGTTTTGCAACAGGTTCTCATGTCGCTCAGACTAACCCTACTCTGCAGTGTAGCAGAGGATGACCTTGAGCTCTCCATCCCCCTGCCTCCACTCCCCAGATGTTTCCATTAAGAGGCCTGTGTCCCCATACTTGGCGCCAAGTCTCACTTTAATGCAAATACTAGAAATGAGTAAATTTGGTAAGGATAGCATTTCAAGAAAGCTGAAATAGACCAAAAGATGGTCTTCTTTTGCGAAACAGCCAAAGAGTTAATACAGAAGATTGTTGTTGAAGGAAATTAAGTGAGCTGCCTCTCTGAACACTTAATAAATAATAAGAAAGAAAACAGACTTCATATTGATATGAGAAAATTTAGATGATCTGGATGCAAGATTACACTGATTATATTCCTATAAGCCAAGACCCAATCCAGAGCAAGTTCCTAATTCGAGTTCTGTGAAGGGTGAGAGAAGTGAAGAAGCTACAGAAGGAAAGGAAAGTATGTTAGTATGATGGTATTAGAGGTTCATATGGTTTCAGGAAACAACTGTCTTTAACCAAACAAAGTGCAGCAGCATGTGCAGCTGCACGATATATACATGATCAAGTGAAGGTAAATGATAGAGCTGGCTGCAGTAAGCCAGACATTTCCAGTGTCATTAGACAGTGTCACCTATGATATTTTAAAACTGTAGAGAAGTTGGTGCCTGGTTTGAAAGGACAGACTCACTTTCTTGTTAGGAACGAATGTGGTTGTTCACTTTAATCTGAAACTAATAATTTCCTACTAGTAAGACAGTAAATCTGTTTATAATGTTTTACTGAAAATATTAAGATCTTTTCAGAAAATGCTCTTTTCAAAATACTGCTTGTTCACAGTTCACATGGTTACCCAAGCGTTCTGATAGAGATGTAAGATACTGTTTTTATGCCTGCCTGCTAATGTAACATCAATTTTGCAGCTCATGGATCAAAAAGTAACTGCAATTTTTTGTGGAGTCTGTTCATTTCACCTTTATATAGGTTCTGTGGATTAAACTCAGGTCACCAGGCTTGTACAGTAAGCTCTTTACCTAGTGATTTCATTTTTAATGGCTATAGTGATTCCTTTGATGGCTATGAATGAGTAAGGGAAACATGACTCTTCCAGAAAGGATTCATTGTTATACTCTGAAGGAAAAGAAGACAAGAAAGTTGTGGCTGGGCATGGTAGAACATCCCTATGGTACCAGCATGCAAGAGGTTGAAGCAGGAAGACAGCAAACTTGAGGGCAGCTTGGGCTACGTAATGAGACCCTGTCTTAAAAAAGAACTGTAAATGTGAGTCATGGAAGGTGATGAGAGGGACTGGTGAGATGGCTCAGTGGTTAAGAGCACTGACTGCTCTTCCAGAGGTCATGAGTTCAAATCCCAGCAACCACATGGTGGCTCACAACCATCCACAGTGATATCTGATGCCCTTTTACAGGGTGTCTGAAGACAGCTACAGTGTATGTACATGTAATAAATAAATAAAAACCGAAAAAAAAATAAAAAGGAAGGTGATGGGAATAACCACATTACCAAGAGCCTGGAGGGATTTGGTTCAATCAAACACAGCATTGGGGGGTCAGAACTGCTGCTGTAGTAGAAATGGCAAGAGAGTTTGAATTCGAATTGTTTTACTGAGGTGGAATCTGTTAGTAAAGATACTGTGGTATTGATGAAGTGGTACGAAGGATTTAGGATATTACGCAATCCTAGCTGGTAAAGCAGTTTGAGAGACTCTAAGCTTTATTTCTGTCTTTGGTACTTTGAGACAAAATCTTTCTACATAATCAGCCCTGTCCCATACTCCCGGTCAGCTCCTCATCCTCCTGCTCTGACGTCCTTGAATGCTGTGGTTACAGATGTGGAATGCCATCTAGGCTTTGCTGCATTTGTAAAAGTTCTCCTCTAAAAAGTTCAACTCCATCACATCACAGGGAATCGTTCCTGAAAGGGAGAGTCAATCAACATGGCAAACTTTCATGGTGCTCTTTTGCTATTTTAAGAACTTGTTACCAGCCTTCAATGCTAATGCTTTGGCCGGTCATTAGCTATCAATATCAAGCTTCTTCTCTGGGATTATGATTTGCTAAAGCCTTAGATATCATTAACATTTTTTGTAATAATGTGTTTTTAAAAATACACTTATGTATTTTTTTAGGCACACCACAGTACAGTGTACGTTTAACTTACTCTAACATTTATGAATCAAAAGACTAATGTGATATGCTTTATTGCAATGCTTCTTAATGTGGTCATTTAGATATAAACCCATAGTTTCAACAAAGTATGCCTTATGATTGCCCATTTGAAACCCAGTTCATTGGTTTAACTTTAGCATGGCATCTGCCTGTTTTAAACTTTTCATTATTTCTGTTGTTTTCAGGAGAGGATTCACTTCTTTTCTCAGCTGTGTTTGGTGTCCCTGAGTCTACAATCTTCGTAGTTATTTTCCCTGAATGTGGGAATTGACCATCTGTTTTTGTCTCATTTCTATGCTGTGATGACAAAAAGCAACTCGGGAGAGAGAGATTTACTTTGGTATAGTTTGGTACAATTTCATGGTCTAGTTCATTACTGTTGGGAAGTCAAAACAGGAACTTGACAGTTATGGTACATCCACAAATGGAAGCAAGAACTGAGTGCACACACTTGTGCTGCTTGCCTTCGCTCAGCTTCACTTCTCCATTCGTGTAGGGTGCAGAACCCCCTTTCTATGGTGTGGAGTCACTCACACTAAGCTGGGTCTCCCCATATCCGTTAACTTAAGGCAGTCTCTCAGAGACATGTGCACAGGCCACATCAATGTAATCCATCCTTTATTGAGGCTCTTTCTTCATGATTCTGTTTTATCAACCTGACAATGAAAACTAACCATCAGGCGGCTAGTGTGATGGCTCTGTGGTTAAGGGTGCTTGCTACTCTTCCAGAGGACCCTATTTCAGTTCCTAGCACCCACATTAGGCTGCTCATAACAGCCGAGGGGGGGTCTAGTTCCCTCTTTTGGCCTCCAGGGTCCCTGTACATGTTCTGCACACACACACACACACACACACACACACACACACACACACACACACAAACATATAAACAAAATTTTTAAAAAAATGTTGAGACAAGGTTCCTCAAAAAGTAGTTCTGGATGTTTTGGAACTCTCTAATATAGGAGTTCCCAGCTTGGCCTAAGACTTACAGAGATCCTCCTACCACTGTTTCCATCAATAAAATAAATCTTTTTTTTTTTTTTTTTACGAAAATAGAGTTTATTAAAAACATCCCTATTGTTTGAGGAGCTTTTCACCGTTACCTTGTCTTAAATTAAAAAAAAAAAATAGAGAGCACTTGTAATTAGGATTTGTAAACTAAAATCTTAAAATAAACAAAAGCTCACTAATCATCACACAGACCTTGTGTAGGATGTGGAGGGAGGAAGGTAACTGCTTGGGTACTTGGTGGAACTGGGAAAAGAACTGAAGGTCTGACTTGTTTTGTTTTGTTTTGTTTTGTTTTGTTTGAGACAGGGTTTCTCTGTGTAGTCCTGGCTGTCCTGGAACTCACTCTGTAGACCAGGCTGGCCTCGAACTCAGAAATCCGCCTGCCTCTGCCTCCCAAGTGCTGGGATTAAAGGCGTGCGCCACCACCGCCCGGCTTGGTCTAATTTTTTAGTAGAAACTGAGCCAGGTTTTTTTTTGGAGGGGGGGACATATTCTTTCTTTTTTTTTTTAAATTTATTTATGTGTTTTATGTTTATGAATGCTCTGTCTACATGTATGCCAGAAGAGGGCATTTGATTCCATTACAGATGGTTGTGAGCCACCATATGATTCCTGGGAATTGTACTCATGAACTCTGTAAGAGCAGTCAGTGCTCTTAACTGCTGAGTCATCTCTCCAGCCCTTCGGGCCCATTATTGAATTTTTCCTTCACAGCCACATTGCACCTCTTAATTCCTGCAGGCTACAATAACATGAATTAGAGTGCTTTTAACTGAATTTCTTTTCTTAGGCTTGTGTTTAATTTTAAAGGCTCTACCAATTCAATTTTGTCTTTTTTCCCCTTTATTAGTTTTATTGCTATTCTCTGTTGTCTCCTCTCTGAATCTCTTCACTCTGTTTAAACTTTCAAATGTGTTTTATTGCCATTTGGGATTGAGTGTAACTTTTTTTAGCCCATTTATGTTGTAGTAGGTATCACTGCTTTGTTACTTTCACTGTTGTAGGACATTGTGTTACGTAGGGGTGAGTCACAACTTGTCTCATCTCCTGCTATGTATCCCTATGTCAAGCCCACTTTTGGGGTATTGCAAGTTGTTTAGCTATGAATATCATATACAGGGTTTTTGTGAGTATTTCATTTTTCTTTTTTTTTCCAAGGAGAAGGGGTTTATTTAGGAGACAGGGCAAAGGTGGGGGGAGAAGAAGAAGAAGAATTAGAAGAATTAGAATTAGAAGAAGAAGAAGAAGAAGAAGAAGAAGAAGAAGAAGAAGAAGAAGAAGAAGAAGGAGGAGGAGGAAGAGAGGAGAGGAGAGAGGAAGAAGAGAGAGGAAGAACAGAAGTAGAGGCCGGCCATGACCACGTGGAGAGAGGGGGAAGGGAAGGGGAGAGGGGCAAGGGGACGGAGAGAAGCTAGAGGCAAGAGAGCAAGAGAACAAGAGCTCATTTTTCTTGAGTCTGTAAAATTGTTGAGGCGTCAGGTGACTGTTTACCTTTGAGGATACCAGGCTCCTCTTTATGCCGCTCCTAATTTTTAGTCCCTAGCGTTAGGATTGGGAAGTGCCTTCCTTCCTCTGCACTCATTTGCTAGTCTGCCTTTGAATTATAATTACTTTAATGGGTATAAAATAGTGTCTCATTATGAAATTCTTTTTGTTTCTCAAGACAGGATTTCTCTACATAGCTCTAGCTATCCTGGAACTTGCTCTGTGGACAAGGCTGGCCTCGAACTTAGAGATCTGCCTGCCTCTGCCTCCCGAAAGAGTAAAGGTGTACACCACCACCAATTGGCTCGTTATGGAATTTTTGTTTTTTAAAGAGTATTTATTAAGAACTTCAGACTAGCCTAGAAATATCTATGTATCTCAGACTGATCTCAAACTTGTCTACAGCCTCCTGAGTGCTGGGAGTACAGACATGCACAATCACACCCTGCTGAGTGCTGGGAATGCAGACATGCCCATCACACCCTGCCTTTCTGGTTCTAGTTTGCATTTCCTTGATGACTGATGATGTTGAGCACCTCTGACTGTGTTTGCATTAGCCATTTGGTCAGGTTTTTGTTTGTTTTGTTTCTTTGTTTTTCAAGAAAAGATTTCTCTGTGTAGCAGTCCTGGCTGTCCTGGACTCAATTTGTTGACCAGGCTGGCCTCGAACTCACAGAGATCTGCCTCTGCTTCTACCTCCCTAGTGCTGGGATTAAAGGTGCCTGCCACCAGGCCTGTTTATGTTTTGACTATTTGTATATACTTTTTGTGTGTGTGTGTACATGCGAGTCACATGTGTATATAGTAGTCAAAAGATGGCTCCTTCCACCTTTATGTGGGCTGGGACAACTTGAACTTAGGTTACCAGGCTAGCTCAACACACAACAGGATTACACAGTGAGACCCTATCTCAAGAATAAGAGTACCTAAAATCCAGTATGGTGGTACATTGCCGATATCCAATATAATATTAGTTATTATAAGCTAGATAGAGTCTTCCTGTTGAACATTAGTCACTTAATTTTTGGAATGAATCGCTCAGGTTAGGGCTCTACTTATGTTTCACAGGATGTGAAGTTTTACCTGGCGATATTTCCAGTTAACCAAAATGCTACCATAATTAAATGCAGTGTTTTATTTTATGAGGAGGAAAAACCTTTATATTTCAGGCACCTATTGGTAACAATTCAGAAGGGTTCCCCTGGCTAACACTAACCTGACAGCTGATTTGATTGAGTCATATTTCACATTGATTATTTCACACAGGAACTATTCCTGGGTAAAGAAATTAGAAAATGAATAGTTTTCATATACAAAATAACATACATTTCTCTTGTAGCTCTTCCACCCAAACCGCCTAAGCCAATGATGTCAGCAGTTACAAATGGAATGAAGGACAGTTCTGTTTCTCTTCAAGATGCAGAGTGGTACTGGGGCGATATTTCCAGGTAACCGAAATGCTACCGTAATTGAATGCAGTTCTTTTAGTTGATTTTGAAATAGTAGTTAAGAAGTTTAATACTCTATTGGCTTTCATTTAAAGATTACATTTCAAAAAGTATGTGTGGTAACCCTTCAAAAGTGTATTTAGGGGCTGGTAAGATGGCTCAGAGGTTTAAAGGTAATTGTGCAAAGCCTGATTTCCTGAGTTCAATCCCCTGGATTCCCATGGTGTAAGAAGGAACTGATTCCACAAGTTATCCCATGATTCACCTCACATGCATCGTGGCATGTTAACACACACATACACAAAATAAAGAAAAAATTTAAAAGAGTCTATAGGGGCTGGAGTGATGATTCAGAGGTTTTGTGTATGACTCCAGTTCCAGAGAATCTAGCATCTTCTGGCCTCTGCAGGCTCTGCAGGCTCTGCAGGCTCTGCATGAATTTAGTGAATAGACATACAGACAGGCAAAACACCCATATACAATAAAAAAAAAACAAACCTCTTTTAAAACAAAAGCATCATTCTCAAGACAAAATGACAGGAAGGTCTTTCTTTGGGTTATGAGTGTGATTGTTCTTTTCCATACTGTTTCAAGGATGAACTTTTGAATATATAATCCTTACTCGTTTAAGGTAGTTACATGTGATTAGAATAAAGGAACTTAGATTCCCTTTACCTTTTTCATTTTGTTTTGTTAGATAGGCTCTCATTCTGCAGTTTTGGATGGCCTGAAACTCAATATGTAACAGAAATTTCCTTCTGCTTCCCATCCATCACCATGCCTGCTGGCCCTCCTCTACTTTTGTTTATAACCCAGTCAGGTCTTGAATTTGGGATCCTCCTCACTTATCCTTCCAAGTATCTGGAATTACAGACCTGCACCACCTGGCTCGGCTCCCTCACCTTTTCCTCCCTAAGGTAGTGGATCTAAAAAGTCTGTTGAAGTGGAGCCCAAGAACCTTTGAGGCAGAGTCTTGCTTTGTATTCAGTGCTGACCTTGAACCATCTCAAACTTTAGATCTCTTGTCTTAGCCTTTTTGATGCTGGGATTATAAGCAAGTTTCACCATGCCCATCATTAGGTGATTTTAGTGCAAGTCTGTTAGGTTTTGTTTTTATTTTCTTTTTTTTTTTTTAGTTTTTCAAGACAAGGTTTCTCTGTGTAGTCCTGGCTGTCCTGGAACTCACTCTGTAGACCAGGGTGGCCTTGAACTCAGAAATCCACCTGCCTCTGCCTCCCAAGTGCTGGGATTAAAGTTGTGCACCACCACTGCCCGGCTTGTTTTCATTTTCTGAGGCAGAGTTTCTCTGTGTAGCCCTGGCTGTCCTGGAAGTAGCTCTGTAGACCAGGCTGGCCTCAAGGTCACAGAGACTGCCTGCCTCTGCCTCCCAAGTGCTGGGATTAGAGGT
>NW_021604579.1:5399424-5403242 GCF_004785775.1 Grammomys surdaster | reverse complement strand
TTGATGCCGATTTAAAAAAATCATTTCACCCTTCCCTTTCCTCCCTCCAAACTTCCATTTGTCCTTCCATGCTCTTTTAAATTCATGACTTTTTTTTTTTTTTTTTGTAATTTCTTTATACAGCTTATTCTCAGAAATAGACATCAAGGAGAGATCTGCTTTTTGGATTAAATGTAGATTTGAATAATTTTGAACACAGAGAGGGGATGTATGTTTATTCATACATTGTTCGTTAATTGAATATTGTATCTTTTATTTATTTTTTTCTCATTAAAATTAATGGGTCTTTAATGGTTTTGTTTGTTTGTTTTTTGAGAGAGAGTTTCACTGTGTAGTTCAGTCTGGCTAGAAGCATGTTCAGTAGATCTTATTGACCTTGACTTTGTCCCCCTGCCTCAGCCTCCTAACTGGACAGTCTACAGGCTTGCACCACCATGCCCATCTGTAGTGCGCTTTCTTTTTTAAACTCCAACTGTTTCTGTCGAGGCAGGTTCCACTTGATGGTGTAGTGCCATAGTATATCTATCACCTTCTGTACTTCTCTCTCTTAACCTTTGTTTTTCCCATTACCACATGGTACCAGCCCATTTCTCTTTGACCCGTATCACTTTATCTTTTCATTGGTATTAGGTGCATTCATACTGTTTCACATAATTACGATCTGTCTTCAGAACATGTGCATCTTTCTAACTGAAACTCCACCTGTTAAAACAGGTCTCCTTCCTCTTCTTGAGCCCCTCCTAACCAGGCTTCTATAGTCAGTCTTTATGAATTCAACTACTGTAAATAGTGGGATTATATAACATTATACATTTGTGACTGGCTTTTCACTATTTCACATATCTTCATAGTTCATTCATGTGTCAGAATTTCATTTCTTTTTAAGGATAAATATATCCTAATATTTATAAATATCACATTTTGTTTATTCAACTAAAATGAAGATTTGGTGGACATTTAGGTTTTTTTAGCTTTTGTGCTGATATGAATGAAGCTGTTATAAATATTATTTATAAATAAATATCTGCTAGACTTCTTGCTTTTGATGATTTGGGATATTTACATTCTTGCTAGATGATTTGTTAATTCTGTGTTTACCTTTTGAAAAGGACTTAATACATTTTGGATCAATTATATAGTAAGAGTGTTTTTAATATTTAAGTGCTATTTAAACTATACTTTAAAATTATGCTTTACTGGAACTCAAAGATCTTATGTCTTACATTCCACTGAATAGTGTTTCCTAAATTCCTAAGCTGCAGAAGGAATTTGTTGTTAACACTAATTTAAATTAGGGAGCACTATGTTGATATTTTCCCCTCTGCTCAGTAACAGTACAACTGCCACTTAAAGCAATGACCTTCTTCCTAAACAGCTGTGGGTTTCTTGAATCTCTTCATGTTCAGACCTGCCCAAGAAAGCCCTAATGACTTATTAGAAACACAATCTGAACAGACAATTGAAATCAAGTAGTAGTCTTTCCCTAGATTACATAATGCCAGGAATAAGATCAGATTTTGTTTCCATGGGGAGGACCTGCATGACTGCTGGAGACTTGAGGGTGCTGTAACTTCCAGCTGGTCTTGATAATAATATGTGAAGTCAACCAATGTTTAAGATTTTTTCTTGCCGGGCGGTGGTGGCACATGCCTTTAATCCCAGCACTTGGGAGGCAGAGGCAGGTGGATTTCTGAGTTCGAGGCCAGCCTGGTCTACAGAGTGAGTTCCAGGACGGCCAGGGCTACACAGAGAAACCCTGTCTCAAAAAACAAAAAACAAAAAAAAAGATTTTTTTCTTTTAAAAATGTTTCCTATAATTTTGCTTCTCAGGGAAGAGGTAAATGACAAGTTGCGGGACATGCCAGATGGTACCTTCTTAGTTCGTGATGCCTCAACAAAAATGCAGGGGGACTATACATTGACCTTGAGGTAAGTGCTTTTCTGCTTCTAGCTGGCGTCCTCCTAGCATGAATATGTAGAGAGTTCTGTATTTTATTTAAATATTTATATATTTTCCATTTTTATTTAATTTACATATGTAATTTTTGCTTTGTTAACATTTTAACTTTGAAATCTCTTTACTGTACATAAAATATTTAAACATAAAATAGTACCTATTTTATTTTTATATTTTAAATATATGTAGCAATAAGTTAAAAAGGCTAAAATTCCTAAATATTAGGGAATAAGGACTATATTATCTTATTCTCGTGCCATAATTAATGAAGGAAAAGTCATGAATGTAGCTTAATTCTCCAAAAGCTCTAGTTTTTCCTAATGTGGGCTTTAGGAAGTGGAACTCAGCATAATTTTGACAGATTAGGATAGGCAGACAATAGAACAGTTCTAGCCTGTGCTCTGTCTTCTATGTGGACAGATTGGCATTTTATAAATGGTAGACCTATGACATTTTATATTTACAAAAATGGGAGATATATATCTATCTCTATCTCTATCTCTATCTATCTATCTATCTATCTATCAATCTATCGATCTATCTATATTTGGTTTTTCAAGACAGGGTTTCTCTGTGTAGCCCTGGCTGTCCTGGAACTCACTCTGTAGACCAGGCTGGCCTCGAACTCAGAAATCCACCTGCCTCTGCCTCTCAAGTGCTGGGATTAAAGGCGTATGCCGCCACTGCCTGGCAGTGTGTAGCCCAGGCTAGCCTTGAACTCATGATCCTCCTGCCTCTGTCTCCTTCAGCAAATCCTACTGGCTTGTGCCACCACAACCGGCGGGACATGTATTAAAAACAGGCCAAGAGCAACTTCGTTAGCTATTTCAACATTTAATTTTAATCATTAGAATTGCATAATTGTAGGCTGGAGAGACAACTCAGTGTTTAAGAGTCGTGTATGTAGAGCTCTGGAGGACCTGATTTTGATGGTTCTTTGAACCCACATCAGGTGGCCCCTAGCTGCCTGTATCTGCAGCTCCAGAAGACCTGATGCCCTCTTCTGACCTCCATAAACACATACGTAGAAAAGGTTAAAATCACCTAGTTGTAATAAAGTTTTGTGATTTGATTGTATAATATTAGTGGTTCATTCACTTACTTAGTCATTAAAAGCTTATACTAGGCAAGAGCTCTACCACTACATCTCTGTTTACATCTTACTGTTTAGCTCTTACTAACCTGGAATCATTATGTAGACCAGGCTGGCCTTGACCTCAAGAGATACCCTTCCCTGCCTCTGCCTCCTTGTACTAGAATGAAAGGATTCAGGGTGTGTATGAGGTATGTGTATGGCCACACAAGCCATCACACACATGTGGAGGTCAGTGGACAACTTTGTGGGTTCAGTTCTCCTTCCACCTTTAATTGGGTACTGTGAAGCAAACCATGTCACCAGGCTTGTGCAGCAAATGCCTGTATCTACAGAGTCATCTCACTGGGCTCCTAGATTTTTTTTTTCCAAGACAGGATTTCTCTGTGTAGTTCTGGCTATTCTGGAACTCACTCTGTAGATCAGACTGCCAGATCCATCTGCCTCTGCTTCCTGAGTGCTTCAATTAAAGGCATGTGCCACCATTCCAAGCTCTAGAAAATGTTCTTAATCTCACTGAGATGGTATTTCGTCCTCAAATTCTTAGTTATACCTACTTAAAAGTAAGTTATTTATGTTATGTTCAAGAGAAAAGCCTATAAATGTATAACTGGGCAGGCTGAAGGGTCAGCAGGTAGGCACTTGCTGCCAGGTCTCATAGTTTGAGTTTGCTATCCAGGACACGCATGTTAGAAGGAGGGGACTGATGACGACAAGTTGTTCCCTTCCCTCACCTCTACACAGACTAAGTAGCATGTAAACACACAC
>NW_021604579.1:5274870-5399414 GCF_004785775.1 Grammomys surdaster | reverse complement strand
TCCCTTCCCTCACCTCTACACAGACTAAGTAGCATGTAAACACACACACACACACACACACACACACACACACAGAGAGAGAGAGAGAGAGAGAGAGAGAGAGAGAGAGAGAGAGAGAGAGAGAGAGAAATGAATAAATGAATAAATGAATGGGAAGGATTTATGGTTGTGTAACTTAGCTGGAGTTGCAGTATTCTTCAGGAACCAAGACAAGCAGGCTCTCCTAGTCTAGGACCACTTTTAGGACATGATGATAAAAGGAGTTAGAGTGGAGAGTTGGCTCAGGGGTTAAGCACTGGCTGCAGAGGACTGGGTTCAATTTTCAGTACCCACATGGGCAGCTCACAGCCAGTGCTCTTAACCACTGAGCCATCTCTCCAGCCCCGGCAGCTCACAGGCAACCATCTATAACTCCAGTCCTTGGAGATCTGACATCCTCTTCTGACCTTGGTGGGTAGGAGTCATGTTTAGGCAACTCATACATACATGCAAACAAAATACTTCTATACATATAATAAAACAGTTTTTAAAAAATTAAGGAAATCTTCAATATTTTCCAGTTTATATGGGTCAATTCCTTGAATAGCGTTACTCAAAAAATGACCCTGTGATCTTCCTTCAGCAACAGTCCATTTTATTGTTGAATATTAATAAAATTTAGAAGATTGTCTTTACATTGGACATTATATCTAGGATCAGGAATATTGACATACTTAAGACATGGCTTTACTCTGAGGAGTTTGTAATCCAAGTGTGTGGTAGTGGAGTAGGAGAAACAAATACACCCTATACCTAACTTTTTCATTAGAGGTCTTTCAATGGCCACATCTGTTGACTCTGGCTGTCCTAGAACTTGCTATGTAAACCCGACTGGCTTCAAACTCACGGAGATTTGCTGCTCTGCACCTTTAGTGCCTCGAACTAAAGGTGTGCACCACCATACCCAGCTCCTGCTTTTTAACTATTGTTAACTACTGTTCTGCTTTCTGTCTCTAAATTCTACTATTCTAGGGCCCTCATATAAATAGCAGACCCAGGAGCTGTGGATAGAGGGTTGCCAGTCAACCGGTCCAGTTTTAGGCAGTTATCAACTGGGTGACTTCAGACTAATAAAAATCTAGAGTTTTCTCATCTGAAACATTTTTAAATGTGTTCATACTTCAAAGAGATAAGGTAAGGATCAGAAGCCGGGCAGTGGTGGCAGACACCTTTAATCCCAGCACTTGGGAGGCAGAGGCAGGCGGATTTCTGAGTTTGAGGCCAGCCTGGTCTACAGAGTGAGTTCCAGGATAGCCAGGGCTACACAGAGAAACCCTGTCAAGGAAAAAAAAAAAGTGAAAGGTGGAGAGATGGCTAGAGAGATGGCTCAGTGGTTAAGAGCACTGGCTGTTTTTCTAGAGAGCCCAGGTTCAGCTCCCATCATCCCATGGCAGCTCACAACTATCTCTAACTGCAGTTCTAGAGTATCTGGTGTCTGTCCTCTTTTGAAGCACAGGATGCACAGACATACATGCAGGCAAACACCCATACACATTAACATCTGTTAAAATGGAAGGAGTGTCCAGCTTATTGGTGGAATGCTCATTTAACATGAGTGAGGACACTACGTTCCATCTCCAGTGCAGCTGATACAACAAAAGAGAACAAATTTTGCCTAAATGACCACTTAGGCAGGTAAAGTCAAAAGAAGTAAGAAAGGTATATTTAACTAGAGTTAAAATAATAGAGTTTCAAAAAATATGCTTTGGAGGATGTAAGAAATTAAGGAAATTCGTTTTTAAGGGCATAATGAAAGCTGACCTTCATGGAAGAAATGACATTTTATGTGTAGAGACAAGGATTTGTTATCAAGGGAAATAACACTGGGAGCCGGGAAGGTGGAATGAGAATTCAGAGCCATCTGGTGTGATGCAGTTCCTTTCTGGCTGTGTAATGTTTGTTAAAAAAAAAAGTAGGAGGGAAAGGTTCGAGGGCTTAAAGAGCCTTGAATTCTATAAGTTTGGGGTTTATATTTAATATCGTAGGTGGGTGCAGAGAAGTTATGATCAGACTATATTTTAAAAGAAAGGAGAAACAGGGTAGGAGATACAGTCTAGTTGATGAGTACTTGCTTAGCATTTGAGAGACCCTGAGTTTGATTCTTAGGATCAGGTGTGCTGATGTATGCCTGCAATCTCAGCAGGATCCCAGGAGGATCCTAAATTCAAGGTCGTACCTGGCTATATAATGACTATGAGGCCAACCTGGGCCATATGAGACCCTGACTTAAAACAACAAAACAATTAAAGGAATAATGACAGATACTTAGGAATCTTTTACAGAGTGAGGAGTAGTCATGATTAAATTTAGGATTTATCACTCATTTAATATTTATTGAGTACTAACTGTGTTTTTACTCTTCTAAGTAAAGAAAAGGACAACAGCACAGCCCTTCCCTTGTAGTGAGAAGGAAGGAGTGGAGACAACAGGGAGACAACACAGGACATTAAAAAAGAAATGAGCTGAGACAATGTCATAGCCCATGAAGTGCTGCACAAGGGAGCACGGTGCCCTCAGGAGTGTAGAACGAGGAGGCTCAGAAGGGTCTGAGACAGTGGCCTCTGAAAGTTGGATTAGAAATCTCCAGCCAGAAAGGTAGACTCAGAAGCAAAAAATACAGAACAAACAATACAAAAGCAGTCTGGGGGAGGAGTTAATGTGAAGACCACTTTGTGGTTGGCTTACATTATCAGGCAGAGCATGTGAAGAGGTTGAAATTAGAATGGAAACAAATGCATAAAATAAATAAATCTTTAAAAACTAAGTAAAATAAAAAAAATAGAATGGAAACAAGCTTTGCAAAAACTTAATGAACCATGAAAAGGAGTTTGAATTTTATTTCTAAGTGCAAAAAGATTGGTAGATGATTCTGTATAGGGATGACATGATCCCGTCCTGAGTGCACATTGTCCTCAGACACTCCAGCTATGGTCGGAAAGGACTAGAGATAAAGGAGATGGAGAATTAAGTCAAAAAAGCTTGGTAACCTCTTACTCTCTTACTCTCTTGCCTCTAGCTTTTCTCTGTCCCCTCGCCCTCTTCCCTTCCCTTCCCCCTCGCTCCATGTGGTCATGGCCGGCCTCCACTTCTCTCCTCTTTCTCCACCATCTTCTCCCGTTTCTCTCCCCACCTTTGCCCTCTGCCCTGAAAAAAACCCCTCCCCTTTGGAAAAAAAAAAAAGCTTGGTAACAACAGGACTGGAAGAGAAGGTGAAAGTGATTGTGGTTTGAACTTGCTAATCTTAACGCTGTGTTCCATTTGCAGAAATAGGAAAGTTGGGTCAGATTTGTTTTTAATTTTTAATTTAAAATTTTATTTTATGTGCCTTAGTGTTTTGCCTGTATGTATGTCTGTGCGAGGATGTTGGATCCTCTGGAATTGGAGTTACAGACAGTTGTGAGCCTCCATGTGGGTGCTGGGAATTGAACCTGGGTCCTCGGGAAAAACAAACAGTGTTCTTAATCACTGAGCTACCTCCTTAGCATCTGGATGTTTATTTTTATCTATGTGTATGTGTGTGTATGCCACCTGTGTGTGTGTGCCTGAGAAGATCAGAGGAGAGCATCAGATCCCCTGGAACCTCCCAGTGTGGTTGCTGGGAACTGAACTTAGTTTCTCTGAAAGAACAGATAGCAAGTACTCATTTTTTCCCCCTAAGACAGGGTTTCTCTGTGTAACAGACCTGGTTGTCCTGGAACTTGCTCTGTAGACCAGGCTGGCCTTGAACTCAGAGATCTGCCTGCCTCTGACTTCCAAGTGCTGTGACTGAAGGGATTTGCCACCACCACCTGGCAATAGTCTCTGAGACATTTCTTCAGTCCATCTACTGCAGTCTTTTTTGAGATAAGTATTGATTTTTAGCTCTCCAGAACTTTTAGGGAAAAAATGTATTTTAAGATATAGCTAGAGATGGTGATTTAATGATTATGAGACCATATAGCACCCCCCCAAAAGAGCTAGGTACCTTATGTGTACAGCCAACAAAATTTCAATGGAAGAATGTAAAAGTGACAAGAGTGAAAGCTGAGACAGTTTTTTAAAGAGAGTAACTGTATAGCCAGGAAACAGATAAGAGAGGAATAAAGCAAAGAGCAACATCATCAGAGGCATGGGAAAATGGTGTGTCTGGAAGCAGGAGGCAGTGGTGGCACATGTCTTCAGTCCTAGCACTTGGGTGACAGAGGCAGGCACATTTCTGAGTTCGAGGCCAGCCTGGTTTACAGAGTGAACTCTAGGCTAGTTAGGGATACACAGTGAGAAGCTCTCTTGAAAAAAAGAATGAAAAGCAGCATCACCAGCATGCAGGGGTAGGTGACTGGGGAGATGGATCACTGGGTGACAGTGTTGGCTGCCAAGCCTAATCACTGAGTTCAGCCCTGGGCTCCACTATTTAGAAAGAAAGATATATATTGAAAGTTGTCCCATGACCTCCATAAACAATGTAATACATGAACATCATACATTTTCTTTTTTCTTTCTAAAGGTTTATTTATTTATTTTATATATACAAGTACACTGTTGCTGTCTTCAGACAGACCAGAAGAGGGCATTGGATCGCATTACAGATGGTTGTGAGCCGTCATGTGGTTGCTGGGAATTGAACTCAGGACCTCAGTGCTCTTAACCTCTGATCCATCTCTCTAGCTCCATACGTTTTCTTTTTAGAGAAGAAAGGTGCTAGTGTTCCCGGTTAGATGGCAGAGTGCTTGCCTATACACACAGGAGTCTCTAAATTGGATCTCCAGAACCACAAAGAAGGCCAGAACTGAAGGTGGGGGAAGGGCAGTCTGAGGGTTAGCCTTGGCTAATAGAATTTATTGGCAACCTGGTTACCTGAGGCCCTCCTCAAAACCACAGCCACCAGAACCCACAAAAAAGAAAGAGCAGGAAGAGAGAGAAGAACTGGGCTAAGGAACAGAGCCTGGATTTGATAAAGTTACTGGTGACCCTTCGATGGGAGAGGTGAATGGGGTGAAGGTGCTCTTCCACAGAGTAACTAGCGTTTTCGTTGGGTGAGATGACTCAGTAGTTAAAGGCACTTGCTATGCAAGCCTTGAGTTCTATTTCTAGAATCCATGTTAAAGTGGAAGGAGAAACCAGTGCCATGTGTCATTCCTTCAGTAATAAGTAATGATATATTAAAAACCAAAAAGTGGTGCATACCTTTAATCCTAGTATTTGGGAGGCAGAGGCAGGCAGCTCTCTGAGTTCAAGACCAGCCTGGTCTATAGAGTTAATTCCAGGACAATTGATCTCCTGGAGTTGGAGTTACAGGTGGTTGTGGGCTTCTGGAATGGGGATGAGTTTGGTTCCCAGCATCTCCTTCCAGCAGCACACAACTCATCGGACACCTGCAAGTTTGAGTGCACACATACATTTCATTAAAAATAAGTCTGTTTAAATGAAAGTCTTACTATAGTCTACAAGATGTTTCATGATCTTCTATTTCCTCTTACAGCATTTACTGTTCTCTCTTTTGGTCATTTAGCCCTCAAATCACTGGCCTCCTTGCTGGGTTTAATTTTTAAAAAAATTTTTTTTAAAAGATGGTTTTACTATATAGCCCTGGCTGGCCTAGAACTTTCTATATAGAACAGGCTGGCCTTGAACTCACAAAAATCTGCCTGTTTCTACCTCCCAAGTGCTGGGATTAAAGGTGTGTACCACCACCACTTACTAGCCTTTAATGTTTTTATTTTTAATGTATTTACTTTGTGTGTGTGCATGTGTGTCACAGTGTGTTTATGAAGGTCAGAGGGCAACTTACAGGTATTGGGGTTTTTTTTCCCTACTAAGTAGGTTCTGTGGATTCAGCTGAAGTTGTCAGGATTGATGGCAAGGGCTTTTACTGATGAGCCATCTCTATGGCCCTTCTTTTTCTATTTTTAGCCTGAGGCAAGAAGATTGCCACAAGTTTAAGGCCAGTTTGATCTACACAGCATATTTCAGGCCAACACTGGCTATAGTATAAACCTTGTCTCAAAATGTTGAAACCCAACCCAAAAATCAGAATGCAGCCCTCTCCCTCCCCAGATCTCAGACCTGTGGAGTATACATATGCTGTCTTACGTTCTGTGAGAGCATGGGCTGTATCTGGCTTCTACTGTCATTGTGTCCATAGCACTTTGTGCAGTTCCCATTATAAAGGAGAGTAACAACCCAAGTTAGACAAGGCTTACGTACCTAACATGACTTAGTTAGCCAGTGCCGCTTCAAACTTGTGGAATCTGACCGTGGGTAGTTTATTTTGTTATATTTAAGTGCAGCATGATTTTAGAAGAAAGTTTCTTGATGAAAATTAACTCAGTCCTATGTATACAACAAAACTTAAGACATGTTTATAATTGAAACTCTTTACAAAATATGGCCTCTTCTATAAAAATGTTTCTGTTGACTCAGAAGCAGTGCTTAAAATAAGGGTCTCGGGAGAATGACTGAAGTAAATGCAACAGCCTGTGGGAGTCAGGACCGGCCTGGCTACAAGGTAACATGGGTGTTCCTCAGGCTGCTATGAAGTACAAGTGACGTCTTCCATAAGGATGGGTTGACTGACTGAGAGCGAGAGTCCAGGATAAACAAACATTATAGTCTTGTGTGACTATAATGGGACTTGTGTGAAACCCTGACCTACAGGGGGCTGGAGAGATGGCTCAGTGGTTAAGAGCACTGACTGTTCTTCCAGAGGTCCTGAAACCACATGATGGCTCACAACCCTCTGTAATAGAATCTGATTCTTTTATGGTGTGCAGATGAACATGCAGACTTAACACTCATATACATAAATAAATAAATCTTAAAAAGAAAAAGACTGGCCCTACAGATAGTAGAGATCATCAGTGTTGTACTTCTGTGGACAGACACCATGACCAAAGGAAACATTTCACTGAGCTGGCTTACAGGGTCAGAGGCTCAGTCCACTGTCATCATGGCAGGAGCATGGCGGCATGCAGGCAGAAATGGTGTTGAAGTAAAGTTCTACATCTAGATCTGAATTAATGCAGCAAGAAGAGAGACTGGGCTTGGCATGGGTTTCTGAAACCTCAAAACTCATTTCACAGTGACACACTTCCTCCAGCAAGGCCACATCTCTGAATCCTTTCAAATAGTGCCACTCTCTGGTGACCAAGTATTCAAATCTATGAGCCTTTCTATGGAGGCCATTCTTATTCAAACCACCACACCAGGTTATTAACTATGTCCATTCCCTGCCTTCTGGGTGTAAAACAGGTGTATACACCCCTTCCACTTTCCTGGTTTTCCTAGTGCTTATCTATGAGCACAGGACTTCATGTCCTCTAAGATGTTCAGCACATTAGCTTGAATGAGTTTTAAGTGAGACAGACTAACTTGGATTTATTGTCTATATATGTGTGTGTGTGTGTATGTGTGTGTTTATACACCTATACTAATCACATACTGTAAGGACCCAGGAAGAGGACTCCCAACTCAAGTCCTGATCAGCACGCACCCAAGGAGACACGAGAGACTTACTTGATGCAATGACAAAAGGCAGTTTACTAACAAGGGCCCTTGGATCGAAACTCATCCCACGCAGGGGAGAGAATTTCAATGAAGACCCCAGGAAGTTTAGAACTTTTATAGGGGGAGGCACAAGGGGGAAGGGAAAACCGGGAAATTCTGGTGCGGTTACGTATGATTGGATATTTCAAACATCAGCACTTTGCGTAAGCAATCATTTTGACAGGTTGGATGGCCCACTATTTTTGACCATGAAGTCTCAGACCTAGGATAAACACCAGGTGGCCCGTTACTCACTTGGGCATGTTTAGACTGGTCAAGATATGTTTTTGGTTGTTTCTACATTTCTGGTCACCTCGTCCCTAGAGGGGCTTGATATTTTTATTATGGCTATTCTCAGTAAGCTCAGCAAGCCGTCCTGCGGTCTTTGCCAAGTTGTTTGTGGTCTCTGCTGTTTTTTACCCTTACAATACCATTAGTTGATCCTTGGTTGTTTTTTTGTTTTGTTTTGTTTTGTTTTGTTTTGTTTTTTGAGACAGGGTTTCTCTGTGTAGCCCTGGCTGTCCTGGAACTCATTCTGTAGACCAGGCTGGCCTCGAACTCAGAAATCCACCTGCCTCTGCCTCCCAAGTTCTGGGATTAAAGGCGTGCGCCACCACTGCCCGGCTAGTTGATCCTTGTAATGTGCATTTTATATGAATAGTTCATCATCCTTCTGAATGCTGACCTAAGCCTTGTATAATTTGAATTTAATCAGTGTATAGATTCAGGCCTATCTTACTTAGTCTTTCACAAGTTCCAGTGGATCATTTTTCATGTATTATAAATACGCAGCATAAAGCATGTAAACCCCGTCTCCCACATCATGGTGCTTTTAGAAAACCTGAATGGGAATAGCACACTATTTGCTGTTATAGATAAATCAACCTGGTGCAGGTTTAGGATGCTTTGTAGGACTTATAAAACATTGCCATTTTAATTTTAGTTATGAATTCCTTTTTTCTTATTTCCTATTTACCCCTCTTTTCTTCTCTTTTGATTTTCTTTTCCTTGTAGCTCAGATACACTGGGCTCACACTTTTGATTCTCCTTCAGAGTCCCGGGTTTACAGGCATGTACTACCATACTTGTCTTAGAAATGATCTTTAAGGGATTATTTGGACTTGACTCAGTAAATAAAGATGGTCTGTGGTACTTAAGCATCAAACTCTATCTGTAATATGAACCTTGAGTGTATTGGTGACACTGAGACAAATGTTTATAGTTCCTTTTATATAGAGATGGCTTCTGGTTCTGCTCAAAGACAGAAATTGCCTCTATTCTCTATGACAAATTAAAAAAAAATTACAAAATAACAAAAATAATTAGCTTACTTACATTTTAGTTATTTTTTAAGTAATATTTTGGGCTAAATTTCTCGATATTGACTGTTACATACATTTGGGTATTTTATTTTGATTTCTTTTGAGACAAGGTCTCTCTGTGTAGCCCTGGCTTTTCTGGAACTCATTATGTAGACCATGGTAGCCTCAAACACACAGAGATTCCCTTCCCTCTGCCTGAGAATAAAGATGTGGACCATCATTCCCATCCCTGAGGCAATGATTTTTAATAGCTAAGATATTTTATGGACAAAAGAAATAGAAGAAAAAAACCAAACAGATAAAAAAAAAAGTTCAGGTGTGATAGCCTTATTCTTGGAGGCAGAAGCAGGGGGATCTCAGCTGTTCAAAACCAGTCTGGTCCACAAAACAAGTTCTAGGATAGCCATGACTACACCGAGACTTTGTCATAAAAACACCAAACAAAACAAAACAAAGCAAAATAAAAAGAAATAAAGGTAAGAAAATATATAAAATACATAGTTTTAAACACATAATTATATGCCTATTAGCAAAATAACACACTTATTTGATACAAACTAAGTTTTTATATCTCCATATGAAATTAGTGCTTTAATAGAATTTTGGGGAAAATGCTACAATTATTGTTTTGTTGTTAACAGGAAGGGAGGAAATAATAAATTAATAAAGATCTATCATCGGGATGGTAAATACGGCTTTTCCGAGCCGCTGACGTTTAACTCTGTGGTGGAGCTCATCAGCCACTATCACCACGAGTCTCTTGCTCAGTACAACCCCAAACTCGATGTGAAGCTGACGTACCCAGTGTCCAGATACCAGCAGGTATGACAGTTACTTCATATAACTTTATTCTTACTGGTTTATACTTATTTTCCTAATTAACCCTGAGTGTGGTGGGGCATGCCTTTAATCCCAGCAGAAGCAGGTAGGTCTATGCAAGTTTCAGGCTAGCCAGGGCTATGTGAGACCCTATCTCAAAAAGAAAACAAGAGGAAAAGAAAAGAATAAGATACATTTCTTGTTTTTGTTTTGTTTTTTTGTTTTTTGAGACAGGGTTTCTCTGTGTAGCCTTAGCTGTTCTGGAACTCACTCTGTAGGACAGGCTGGCCTCGAACTCAGAAATCCACCTGCCTCTGCCTCCCAAGTTCTGGGATTAAAGGTATGTGCCACCACTGCCCGGCAAGATACATTTCTTAAGTAACATTTTATGTATATTAGTTTAGTTTTTTTGGCTTTGTTTTTTGAAATAGGGTTTTGTGTATGTGGGCTGACTTTGAAATCACTATGTAGCTGACAGTGACCTTGAACTTACGGTCTTCCTACCTCAGTCTCCTGAGTTCTGGGATTCTACGTTTTTGCTATCCATCTCACCTTTTGGGGGCTGGGTGTATGTGAGCCCAGAGGTCATCTCAGGTGTTTTGAGTCAGTCACATTAGAACCTTTGGTTTACTGATTAGCCTAGGCTGGATCACCCAGGGATCCACCGATTGCTGCCTCCCTAGCAGTGGGATTCAAGCGTGTGCCACCACGCCTTGCTGCTTTCTTCTCCGGTGCTGAGGATCAGATTCAGATCTTGATGTTTCTGTAACAGGCACTTACAGACTGAGCTGTCTGTCCAGCCCTATATCTTTTTTTCTTTTTTTAATTTAAAAGTTTATGTATGTGTGCCAGTGTGTGCATGTGCGAGGGTCTGAAAGGCCAGAAGACATGACAT
This sequence comes from Grammomys surdaster, assembly GCF_004785775.1. NCBI lineage: Eukaryota > Metazoa > Chordata > Mammalia > Rodentia > Muridae > Grammomys > Grammomys surdaster. The sequence continues at coordinate 5,388,818 of NW_021604579.1, read as the reverse complement.
GATATTTTGTGGCACTGGAGTTACAGGCAGCTGTGAACTGCTGGATGTGGATCCTGGGAGTGAGCTTGAGAGCTCTGAGGAGCAGCCAGTACTCCCAACCACCGGCCATCTCTCCAGCTCCTCCAGGCTTATTTCTTACTCTCTTTTTAAATATTTTCTTGGCCGGGCAGTGGTGGCACACGCCTTTAATCCTAGAACTTGGGAGGCAGAGACAGATTTCTGAGTTCGAGGCCAGCCTGGTCTACACAGTGAATTCCAGGACAGCCAGGGTTATACAGAGAAACCCTGTCTTGAAAAACAAAACAACAAAAAAATTTTATTATATTTTACTTTATGTGTATGATTGTTTTGCCTGCCTGGTATGTCTGTTTGTGCATGTATAATATGTGCCTGGTGCCCATTGAGGCCAGAAGAGGGCATTGGATTCCCTGGAACTAGAGTTACAGATGGTTGTTAGCTATCACGTGGGTGCTGGAAATTAAACCTATGTTCTTTGGAAGAGCAGCCAGTGCCCTCAAGCACTGAACCATCTCTCTAGCCCCATATTTCTTAATTTTTATAATGTTATTTTATCTAACTTAAAATCTGATCTTAGTCTTAACTAAAAAGTGTTTTTCTTGCCGGGTGGTGGTGGCGCACACCTTTAATCCCAGCACTTGGGAGGCAGAGGCAGGCAGATTTCTGAGTTCGAGGCCAGCCTGGTCTACAGAGTGAGTTCCAGGACAGCCAGAACTACACAGAGAAACCCTGTCTCGAAAAACAAAACAAAAGTGTTTTTCTTGCTGAGTGGATGGTATATGCCTTCAATCCAAGCACTAGAGAGGCAGAGGATCACTATGAGTTTGAAGCCACACTGGTCTACATACTAAGATCCTAGCTCAAGAACCAAAACAAAATTTTTACAAAATTAAAGCATTTTTTGGTGCTTGCTATCAAAACAGGACTTCTAAAGTTGAGATGTAATTTAAATATAAATAGATCCGGAAAAACATGACACAATCAACGTTGCTTCATTTTATTTTCTTCTGCTTATGCAGGATCAGTTGGTAAAAGAAGATAACATTGATGCAGTAGGCAAAAACCTGCAAGAGTTCCACTCTCAGTATCAGGAGAAGAGCAAAGAATATGATAGGCTGTATGAAGAATACACCAGGACGTCACAGGTGAGAGCTCTTGTTTCAGATGGTCTTTGTGCTATATTATGATTAGTAGATTTTGAGTAGTTGGCTGGGTCTCTGCTGTCTATCAGTATTAACCCAGGGGGTCAGGAATGTGGCTTGTCTGGTAGAGTGCAGATTGTGTGCCTGTCATTCACAAAGCCCTAGGTTTGATCCCTGCATCACATTAAACTGGGTGTGGTGGTGCAAGCCTTTAATCCCTGGAACTGGGGAGTTGGAAGTAAGAGGATCAGAAATTCAAGGGCATCCTCAGCTGTGTAGCTAGTTGGAAGCTAATCTGGGATACATGGGAACCCTGTCTCCAAAAAACTTTTTCAAAATTAGGTAATATTATAAATGATAAAATTAGCAAAATGACAAATTCCTGAGATAGAAATTAATTTTTGTCCATATGGGCTATCTTGGAACTTGCTCTGTAGACCAGGCTAGTCTTAAACTCAGAGATCTGCCTGTCTCTGCCTCCCAAGTGCTGGGATTAAAGGTGTGTATTACCTCACACAGCTGGTTTTGTCATTTTTAAGACAAACATTTATTTATGTTTTGCTTGCATGATTGTCCACCACATGTATGCCTGGTGCCCGTGAGGTTAGAAGAAGCCATCAGAACTGGAGTTATGGGTGGTTGTGAGCCATCATGTAGGTTCTGGGAATCAAATGTGCGTCTTCTGCAAGAACAATAAATGCTCTTACCCACAGAGCCATCTTTCCAGCCTGAGGTTCTCTGCTATTTATTTTTATAAAGTTGGTAGTAACAGCCCATCTTTGGGTCTTTTTAAAAACACTTACTTTAAACTAAAGTTTTGTTGATTTTTGTTGATCTTTTTAAAGAACAGTTTTTTATTTTGTTGATTTCCCCTCCCTTCCTATCTCATTTTCTCACCCTTCTTCCCTTTCTTTCTTCCTTTCTTTTGTTGTTGTTGTTTCTTTGTGTTTTTGTTTCTTTGCAACTCAGTCTCATTTAACCCAGTGTATTCCTGGCCCTCCTACCTGTACCTCGAGTGCTGGTCCTTCTGCTAGCTTTGCATTTCATTTGCTTTTTTATTTTTTTCTTAAGTTTTTTGTTTGTTTGTTTGTTTGTTTGTTTTGTTTTTCGAGACAGGTTTCTCTGTGTAGCCTTGGCTGTCCTGGAACTCACTCTGTAGACCAGGCTGGCCTCGAACTCAGAAATCCTCCTGCCTCTGCCTCCCAAGTGCTGGGATTAAAGGCGTGGGCCACCACCGCCTGGCTTTTTCTTAGTTTTTTATGTTATCCAATTATATAGTTGATTTGAGAGCACAGATTTCTTTGAAAAATAACTTACTAGTATGAGGATACTAGTGTCACTGCACACTTTTGCACGTTAGAGGGCAACTTCATGGAGTCTTGAGGTCTGAGTCCAGGGCCTTTTTACTGTCAACTTACTTCCTGTCACTGTGAAAAAGAATGTGACCAAAAGCAACATGGGAAAGACCCTTCTTTGGGTGATTTTTGATCTTAGAGTTGTATCCTATCAGGAGGGGAACTCAGACCAGGAACTGAAGCAGACACCATGGAAGAATGCTGCTTGTTGACCATGTTCCCTGTGGCTTGCTTAGCCTGCTTTATACAATCCAGAGACACCTGCTCTGAGGTGGTACCTCCCACAGTGGGCTGGGCTCTCCTGTATCAGTTGTTAATCCAGAAAATGTCCTGTAGACTGTCCTACAGGCCAGCCTGATGCAGGCTGTTTTCAGTGCAGTTCTCTCCTCTGAGGAGGCCCTACCCTGTGTCACACTGACAGAACTGGCCAGCACTCCCAGTGATCCTTTGCACTACTCCCTCTCTACCACTCTTTTGATTTTGATTTTTGGAGACAGATTTCTCTGTGTAGCCTGTTTGTCCTGGAACTCACTGTGTGAACCACTCTACAGTTTTTTAACCATAGGTGTTTACATCTATAAAATACCCTGGACACTGCTTTTGTCATGTCCCATAAGTGTTCTTATGGAGTTCGTAGGTCTCATGTATGTCAAGGCGTTTTCTAATTCTGCCTGTTGTTTCTTTATTTATTTTACATTATTCTTATTTTATAAGGTGAGTGTGACTAGGTAGTCCTGGCTAGCCTGGAACTTCACTGTGATGAGGGTAGCCTGTAGGTCACAGAGATCTGTCTCCCACCAATTCATAAGGCTTCTGGGATAAGGAATACATACACCACCATGCCTGGCCTTTGTCATTTATTTTTTGAATCATTAGTTGTTCCAGAGCATGTTATTTAACTTCTGTATATCTCTGACTTTTCTAGCTTTTCTTCTATGATTTCTTTCTTCTCATTGTGGATCAGAGAAGGTCCTCTGTATGATTGTAGTCTTACAGTTTATTAAAACCCGAGGCTAGAAAGATGGCTCAGCATTTAAGAACACTTGTTTTTGTCGTTCTGTTTTGAGATAGTTTTTCTCTGTGTAGCCCTGACTGTCTGCCTCCACAGTGCTGGGATTAAAGGCATCCAGGTAAGCATGCTGGCTCTTGCAAAGGATTTGGGTTTGGTTCCCAACACTTAGTAGTGGTTCACAACCATTTTTAACTATACTGCCAGGGAATCTAATGCCTTCTCCTGACCTAGAGTGTTTGGCACTGGGCACAAACGTGGTGCACATGTATACATGCATGCCACTCATACACACAAAATTAAATAAATCTGAAAAAAATTAAAACTTATTAAAACTTGTTTTGTGGCCTTATGTGATATATTTTGGATATAATATTTGGAATATTATATTTTTATTTAAGAATTACCTATATTCTATTCTTGCTATGCGAAGTGTTTTTTATTATGCCTGTTAGGTATATAATTGGGTTAATTTACAGCTAAAACTCTTTGTAATATTACAAAACACTATTATTATGCATCTCTGTCCCTGCTTGCCCCCTTCTTTTTTGAGACAGGTTCTCATTATATAGCCCTGGATAGTCTGGAACTCATTGTGTAGACCAGGTTAACCTTGAACTCATGGATATCTATGTGTGTCTGCCCCTCAAGTGCAAGGGCTAATGTTAAAACTTATGCCAACTTGCCCTAAACCTGTATTTTGTTATATATTGTCCAAGATTACATTTATATATGTTTTATGCCTGTAATGATTCTCTTATTCATTTTCCTTTCAAATCATATAAAATAAAAGAGGCAGGTCTAGTTGTATAGCGCACTGATAGAATGTTTGTTCAGTATTTGTTGCTTCCTGGTTTTGATCTCAAGTCTTGGAAGCAAAATCCCCTAATTTACTGACTGTAAAGCCTCATGTTATGAATGGCCATTTCACTATCCATGTACTATTGACCACTTTAATGGTGTCAGTCTGTAAATCTCTCACTAACTTTTTCTCCTTCTATCACCACACACAAGGCTTATTGTGCTAAAGCAATAGAAGACATTGAAACTTGAAATAAGGGTGTAGATACCAAACACACACACGATACATAATGTTTGGGCAAACACACATGTAAAAATAAACAAATGTCCTTAATGTTCTTTTAGTCCTTCCTCCCCCTCTTCTGTGTTGTTCCCCTTGCTCCATCTAGTGTTTTGGCTGTGGGTCTCTGCATCTGCTCCCTTCAGTTCCTCCCTAGCAATGGGATCAAGGTGTGCGCCACCACTGCCTGGCTTAATGTTGTTGTTGTTTTAAAATTACATTTTATTTATTTATTTATTTATTTATTTATTTATTTATTTATGTGTTTATGTGTTTACGTGTTTGTGTGTGTGCATACTGCAGCATGTGTGGAGGTCAGAGGATAGCTTTCAGGAGTTGGTTCTCTTCTTTTATCATGTGAGTCCTGGGACCAAACTCAGGTCATCAAGCTTGGTGTCAGATGCTTTTTCTCACTGAGCTATCTTCTTGGCCTGGACATTACTTCTAACAGTTCATTGTGCTGTGTCTTTCCTAGTGTTATGGCTCTTGACTTTACTACACCGGCTTTCCACCTTGCAGCATTTGCACTGGCTTTCTGTTTGCCTCAAAAGACTTTTAAAAACCTGGCTAGCCCTCTGACTTCCTTTTACTCTGCTGAGACAGATGCCATCATCTCAGTAAGGCCTAGCTGGCATCTTTATTTAATAAATTGAGTGTATTGGCCAGGCATAGTGACAACTGCCTGAATCCCAGCACTTGGAAGTCAGAGACAGGAGGGCCAGGTATTCAGAGTCACCCATGTTCAGGGTGAGAGGCTTCAGTTTCACAGGTTCTCTTAGCATCTATCAGGTAGTACTTCCATGTAGTGTGCTCTTAATAACCATTCATTTAAATCAGGAAATATGAGATAGTTGAAAATCTATCCTACTAGTGAAAATTTCTAGAACTATAAGTATTCAGGATAGCCTCTGTGGTAGTTGGATGATGCTCGACCTGTGGGAATTGGTACTGTTCTTTCTGGAAGTTTTTGCTCAATCATTACTTTTCTGAGAAGTACACTGAACCAGAGTTAAGCCCGTAAGTATATGATGTTTCTTTTTCTTCCTGTAGGAAATACAAATGAAGAGGACTGCCATTGAAGCCTTTAATGAAACGATTAAAATATTTGAGGAGCAGTGTCATACCCAAGAACAGTACAGTAAAGACTACATCGAGCGGTTTCGCAGAGAGGGGAATGAGAAGGAGATTGAGCGGTGAGTGCACTTAATCCCTCATGTAAGACTGAAACAGACTGGGCTTCAGTGATACTTTTCTGTCTTTTTTAAAAAATATTTATTTATTTATTTATTTATTTATTTATTTATTTATTTAATGTACTTGAGTATACTGTTGCTGTCTGCAGACACACCAGAAGAGGGCATCGGATCCCATTGCAGATGGTTGTGAGCCACCATGTGGTTGCTGGGAGTTGAACTCAGGACCTCTGCAAGAGCAATCAGTGGAGCCATCTCTCCAGCCTGTCTTATTTGATTTTATCCCCTCAAGTTGCAAATGTTGTATGGAATATTCACACTAATGGTACCAAATGGCATCTCTTCTATGTGTTTTATCTCTGTAAATTCTTAATTCTTACCCATTCTGTAGGACTTAGGTTAGATATAACCTTTTACAGAAAAGTCTTCCCCAGTCCTCATGGTGTTTAGGGGTGTTGTCAGTGTTCATACAGTGTTTGTTCCTCATCCCGTTATAACATATGCCCACTGAGTTGCAAACTCACTGAGAATAGACATAGTGGCTTATTTTCCCCTGATGTAGCCCAATACTTATAGCTACCATAGTCATGCTCTTATAGTACCAGCTGAGAATAATGACATGTAGGCTGAGGCAGGAGGATTGCTTCAGCCCAAGAATTCAAGACCAGCCTGGGTAGCACAGTGAGACCATGTGTCAAACAAACAATCACAAACAAACAAACCTAAAAAGATATTAGGATCCTGTTTATGCTTCATGATTTTCCTGCTTCTGTTGTTATTTTAGACTTAATATGTCGTGTATTTTTACAGAATTATGATGAATTATGACAAATTGAAATCACGTCTTGGTGAGATTCATGATAGCAAAGTACGTCTTGAGCAGGACTTGAAGAAACAAGCTTTGGACAACCGGGAAATAGATAAAAAAATGAATAGCATCAAACCTGACCTGATCCAGCTGCGTAAGATCCGAGATCAGCACCTCGTGTGAGTAGTCTGGGGCTGAGTGCTGAGGGACAGTCCAGTATTGGTGTGTTACTGGAACTAGAAATATCAATGGGAGAAGAACTTGAGAACTACAAGACAATATATAAGAATTTAGGAATGGGCCCTATAGTAGTAGGAGGACCCAGAATGGCACAAATTAAGTCAGGATATAGTGCTGTACTTTGTGCAAATACTTGGGAACTCTCAGATGAAATTAGCAAAGTGTTACAGACTAAAAATTATATATTGAGGCCAGAGAGGTGGCTCTGTGGTCAATACCTCATGCTGTTCTTCCAGAGGACCCAGGTTTCCAGCACCCACATCATGGCTCACAACCATCTGTAACCCCAGCTCCAAGGATCTGATACCCTCTCTGAACTCTGTGGGAATCAGGTACATGATGCACAGACATACATACAGGCAAAACATTTATAAGGCAAAATAAATATAAAAAAGAAAAGTATACATTGATGTTTTCATAAAATATAAAAAAGTAGAAATTGTAGTTTTGTGGTGGAATCACAGAAGTAGAAGTATACCCTAAGGGTAAATTCTACAAGTAAGTAAATAGAACAGGCAGTTCCTTAAAGGAATTTTATGCTTAAGAAATGATACAACATGTCTGTAATGTACTCAGGAGGTAGAGGCAGTGGGACCAGAAGTTCAAGGCCAGCCTCAGCTACATAGCAAGTTTGAGGCCAGCCTGGACTACACGAGACACTCATAAGTGTATGAGACACTGTTTGGGAGGTGGGAGGAGTAGAGAAGGGGGTGCTGGCAAGATGGTTCAGTGGGTAAAGGCCACCAAGCTTGACAAACCGACTTCAGGCAATCCACATGGTAGAAAGAAAGAACCAACCTCTGTAAATTGTTCTTTGACTTGTAAATGGAATTAATCATTCTATCTAGCCTGTGTAAAAGACACACAGTGCAGGTATTTCATTTATAAGCAGTAAGCCTAGATTGGGCAAGTTTGGAGCTGCTCTGACTCATTTCCCAGCCATATGTCCCTTGTTCCTTGCTGTTTTTCCACCATGTGGCGGTCTCCTCTGTTCTCTGTGTCCTTTCTTCTTTTTTCCCTTCTCACTTGATCCTCAAGCCTCACCCTTTTCCCTCTACTGCCTAATCACAGGCTCTAGCTGTTTAGTGACCAGTTAAATTGGGGAGCAAGGTTTACATAGCATCACTTGGGGTAACCAGATCTCGAGAGCCAGTATTTAGCATTATAATACAAGCAACACCAGACCAACCCACTACACTGACTTCTATTTAGGGCCATGCCTCTTCTCCCAAATGTAAAAAACTGTATCTCTATTAAAAAAATGAAATTTTGCATTTAAATAAAAAAAAGTGTGTGTTTAGTAGGTACTTGAGATCCTTTGAGTAATGAAAACCAATGGTTTAACAGTGTCTTTATTTCTATGTGTATGAGTATTTTGCCTGCATGTTATGGGTGCTGGAAATGGAACCTGGGCAGCCTATGCTCTGAACTACTCTATCCAGCTCCAAAATCCATTCTTTTCTTTTCTTTTTTTTTTTTAAAGATTTATTCAATTATGTGCAAGTGTGCTGCCTGCATGTGTTGTGCACAGGTGACTGTGTGCTCTGGGGGCTTCTCAGGCTTCTTTGCTTAGGATAGTAGTCCTGGTAATGAGGGGTCCATCCTGCTTCTTTTTAAATAGCATTATATGGGGGTTAAGATTTCAACATGTAAACTTTAGGGGGATACAAACCATTTATGATGTAGCATGGTCCAGACATAGAACCTTGAAAGTTCTGTTTATAGTTTGAATAGAAGAATTTAGATCATTGCTGACATGGTGACAGGTATTTGTGATCCCAACACTTTGGAGGTAGAGATAGGAAAATCTAGAAAGTCACTGCTTCAGTTACTAGCTTGGACTAGCTAAGACCCTGTCTTTGGAAAAAAAAAAGTGTTAAAGAGATGGCTTAGTGGACAAAGGCACCCACTTCTCAGCATGGTGACCTGAGTCTGATCCCCAGGACCCACTTGGTGGACAGACAGAACCAGCTTCTCAGTTGTATTTATACACACACAATAAATACAGTTCACTAGAGACTAAAAAGCAAATTCTGCTATAATTACTGTAATTCCCTTTGTTTAAGGTATAGGCAAGATAAAATTATTAATATTGATTATTTGTGGTGGGGATACTTGCTAAGAAAATGTCCTGCGGTAAAATTTGGGGTCCTTAGAAATGTTCTGAATTTTTCAGTAAATACATTCAGAACTTGGCATCTGAATGCTAAGTGGTGGTGGCACACGCCTTTAGTTCCAGCACTCAGGAGCCAGAGGCAGGTGGAGCTCTGAGTTTAAGGCCGGCATGGTGTATCAAGTGAGTTCCAGGACAGCCAGGGTTATGCAAAGACATTTTTTAAAAGAATAAAAGAAAAAAGTATTAAAATACTTTAACATTTCTGTTAAAGAAGTTCATTTGGGTTAGGAAATGGCTTAGTGTGTGCTTGTGTGAGTGTGAAGACCTGAGTCTGTGTCCTAGCACCTACGTAGAAGCCGGTGTGGCAGTAGATGTCTGTAACTCCAATGCTGGAATGCTGGAGCCAGGCAGATGCCAAGGGACTGTGGGACTGTTTCCAGATGGGCCCCACGAGGATCTCTGGCCGGGCTGAGGACAGGGTGCGATCCGCGGGCAGCCCGGGATGGGTGGTGAGCAGGCAGGGAGAGTTCGAACCGCGACAAAAGCTCTCCGACAGCGGGAAGGATCTCACACACATTTACTTTTCAGCTTGGCCAATATATACAGTTTTTGGGGCGGCAGCAGGTAATCCCTATTGGCTTGGTCTGAGAGCTTGGGAATGCCTCATCTGCATGAAGGTGCTACTCTTACGTGATCACTGGCCATGGACCTCTCCGTGGGAGGGGCTGTGGGGAGCTGAAGCTAAGAGCGCCAGATGACTTTGGGAAGCTCGAAGTGCCTCGCGTCCTTATGGCCTTCAGACCAGGGTGCTGGGGCTTCTAGAGCTTTCTACCAAGCTTTCTGGCCTTTTCTCATAGCCAACTGCCCCACAGGGACTCACTAAACAGTGGTAAGGTTCAGTGAGAGACCCTGCCTAGGAGGACCGAGATGGGGCTGGGCATGCGGCACCTGCTTTGGTCCCAGCACTCCAGGCAGAGGCACCAGGTGGGTAGGTCTGTGAGCTTGAGACCAGAAGTTATCATTTACTGGTCTTCATATTAATAAACTTAAACTCATAGAAAATAGCTTGCCATGAGAATTATAGATAAATTAATGATGAACACCAAGTAATATGTACTGCGGGATTCACCCCCTTCCTAACACCCCTTTCTCTTCCCCCACCAAGTGTGTGTGTTTGTGTGTGTGTGTGTGTGTGTGTGTGTGTTCGAACGCGCTTGCGTGTGTGCGTGTGTGCACATGGTCACTGGGCTAGGCTGCAAGGGTCTGTATGCAGAACTACACTGCCAGTCCTATCTAACTTGTTTTTTATCAAGATATAATTTATGTCTTAAACAATTTACGTATTTTAAGAGTATAATTCAATGTCTTTAGCTTTTACACAAGTATTTGTAATCGCTGCATATTTAATAACATTTTTTCACTATAAGCACAAATCACATAGTTTTACCTATCTTCCCTATCAGCTTTTGTCTCCTGGCCCTTAGCAACCACTGAGCTACTTTACTCTGCCTTATAGTTTTGCTATTCAGAATATGTCATGCAAATGAAGCATGCAATGTGCATCCTTTTATGACTGGCTTCTTACACTTGGCCTGCTGGGGTTAGGTTTTTCTGTTTTTATCATGGATATAAATACTGCATGCTTTTGTGAATACATGTGTCCTCTTGTGGCCACTAGAGGAGCGGAATTGCAGTTCTGTTTGTGGAACCCCAACACTGTTTAAAATGTGGCTATATTATTTATACTCAATACCAGTGGTGACAGGAATCACTTTTTAATATATTTCTGATACTCTCAGTGTTTATGAGTGATTTTTCTTTCTAACATTTTCTGTTATCTCATTTTACTCATTTCATGTTTGTTTGTTTTTTTTCTAGAGGGGTCTCATTGTGTAGCTCTGGCTGTTCTGGAACTCACTATGTTGACTAGACTGACTGGAATTTACAGAGATCCACCTGCCTCTGCCTCCCCGGTGCTGGGAATAAAGGTGTGAGCTACTGCACCTGGCCTCATTTTATTCTTATTTAGAGAAAATACAGTTCTGTCCACACATGATGGTACATTCTTCTCTTTTCTGGGAGACGGCTGTATTCCTCACTGTCTACCATGTACCTCTTACATAGAAGGATTTAATCTCATTTATTACGAATCTTTTCCCATCAGATAGATACACAGATATGAACATGTGCTTATGTGGTAGTGCACTTTTTGTTTGCTTCCTTTTTTTATACAGGGTTTCTCTGTGTAACAGAGCTCTGGCTGTCCTGGAACTCACTCTAATCAGACTAGCATTGAATTTACAGAGATCTACCTGCCTCTGCCTGTGGGTTTAAAGATGTGCACCACCTGCCAGACAGACAGATCTACTTAGTGAGACCCTGTCTCAATGAAACAAAAACCAAATACCAAAAATCAGTCACTTAGGAAACCAGGGAGCACACGGTCTTTTTGTCCCTGGCTCCTCAGACTGCTGTCACTAGCTGCTTTCCTAGTTTGTAGTTCTTGACTTTTTTTTTTTTTTTTTTTTAAGATTTATTTATTTGAGCTGGGCAGTGGTGGCGCACGCCTTTAATCCCAGCACTCAGGAGGCAGAGGCAGGCAGATTTCTGAGTTCGAGGCCAGCCTGGTCTACAGAGTGAGTTCCAGGACAGCCAGGGCTACACAGAGAAACCCTGTCTCGAAAAACAAAACAAAACAAAAAAGATTTATTTATTTGTTATTTATGAGTACACTGTAGCTGTCTTCAGACACACCAGAAGAGGGCATCAGACAGATGGCTGTGAGCCACCATGTGGTTTCTGGGAATTGAACTCAGGACCTCTAGAAGAACAGTAAGTGCTCTTAACCGCTGAGCCATCTCTCCAGCTCCAATCATTGACTTTTTAAAAAATTAATTAAGATATTTTAAGTTAGCTATAAAGAGATGGGTTCTTGTCCAGATAATTGTGTTATTTTCACAGTAATATTTTAGTTGAGCACCAATAGGCTTTGCATCTAAACACTTAATTCTTGCTCTTAACTCAGGGTGCCTTGGGTGCAGCATCTTTTTCTAACTCCACGTACTCTATGAGAGTGAGAGTATAAAGACACTTTCATGGGGACTGGAGAGACAATGGTAAAGAGCATACATTGCTCTTTCAGAGAACCCCAATTCAGTTCCCAGCACTCACATGGTGGCTTTTCTTCAGTCTGAGACATTAGGTCATGCAGTCAGTTGGAACTTGACTTGAGGCAAGGGAAAGGAAAGGCTATGAAAGTAACATCTTTTTTTTTTTTTAATTTTAAAGATGATTATGTGAGAAGGTCGGCAGCTTGGTGACTGGAGCGTGGACCCCAAACACTTTTTCTTTTGTTTCCTGAATTTTCAGAGGTGTTCTAACTTTTTTCCTAGAAGGGGCACCTCAATGTAAGGAGGATGGCAGTAAAAGGAAGTGGGTGACCTGAGGAGATGGCTTAGTGGAGGGAGCTTGTGTTACCATAAGGACCTCCAGCACCCACATAAAGGTAGATGTGGCCACAGATGTCAGTAAACACAGTTCTGGGAGGCAGAGACAGGTTGATCCTGGGAGTTTGCTGAAGAGCCACTTTTACTGAGATAGTGAGCTTTAGTTCCAGTGAGAGACCCTGTCTTAACATCTGTTATTATCCTTTCAAGCTAGAGAACTTGTAGTGACTTATTAAATTTAGGTTTCTTACCTAGTGTGGTTATTGCTTAATAAAGAGATAAATTTCTTTCTCTCTCTTTCTCTCTCTCTCTCTCTCTACATCTACCTTTATGTGGGTGCTGGATGTTTTTCTGTTTCTTTCTTTCTTTTCTTTCTTTTTTTTTTTTTGTTTTTTCGAGACAGGGTTTCTCTGTGCAGCCCCCTGGCTGTCCTGGAACTCACTCTGTAGACCAGGCTGGCCTCAAACTCAGAAATCCACCTATCTCTGCCTCCCAATTGCTGGGATTAAAGGCATGTGCCACCACCGCCCGGTGACATAAGTTTCTTTAAGCAAAGAAAATGTTGGTGTTTAGAGAAAAAGCATCTGGATATTTTGCTACAGTAGTGATGGTGTAGTGGGTTGGGTTGATTGTGACTAAGTCACATTTTATCTCTTTTCCAGCTTCACTAATTGTCAAAAATGAAATCCATGTTAACTGAAGGGAAAGTCCTTACAAATCTGTCTCTTAGATCTTTAAATACTTAGGTGTGATGCCAGGTTATATAATGTACTTGGGGTCAGTGACGGACATTAAGATGAACCCAGAGTTGTAAAGATTTTCTTAAAAGTATCCTACCAGCAAATATTTACTGTGTAATGATTATCTATATATTGGTACTGTTTAAGACATTGGCAGTATGGCCATTAGCAGAAGAGAAAGCTCTTTAAATCAACATAGTTTAGTGGGGAGACAAGCACAAACAGTAAAAGTATAAAATAATGACCTTCTCCTGCAGCTCTGAAGATAACAAAATGGTAACGAGTAGGCCTCCCCAGTTGGAACAGACTGGCAGAGGGTCTGAGGTGATGTTAATGGTATTGAATGTTAAGGAAAGAAGCCTGGGTTGGGGATAAGCAAGTGTTTTTTTAAAAACCTTCATTTTTATTATTTTTAAATTATCTGTATGAGTGCAGATGACTTTAGGTAGATATGGAGGCCAGAGTGGATGCCCTGGAGATGGGTTGTTGTAAGTGGCTGTGAGCCATTTGAGTGCTGGGAACTGAACTGGGGTTCTCTGAAGGAGCAGTGTATGCTCTTAACCGATAAGCTGTCTCTCCAGTCTCCATGAAATTGTCTTTATACTCTCACTCTCATATTCCTATTTCAGATCATGGGTCTCTACTATGTTTGAATGCAAGTATGTGTGTGTTTCCAGAAAAGAAAAGAAAAGAAAGAAAATAAGATACATGCCTAATTTCAAGTGCTTTTCTGTTTCTTCCCTTTTGCAGGGAAATTGTGATATTAGTTGAGGGAAAAGTAATAGAGAGACTAATTTAGGGGAAACTCTGGCCATCTTCTAGAGACTAAGAAAAATAAGAGGTTCCTGGTTTTTTAAACCTTAGCTGATTTCAATACACTTTGTCCAAGCAGTTTGATTCTGATAGTGCCTTCCGTCTTGGCAGATGGCTCAATCACAGAGGAGTGAGGCAGAGGCGCCTGAACACCTGGCTGGGGATCAAGAATGAGGACGCAGATGAGTAAGTCCCTTAGCAGAAGGATCCTTCACTGTGCATGTGGGAAGTGGCCTCTCAGGCTCACTAGCAGAATCGCGGCCTCTGCGCCTCTTTTGAACTAGTTGCCTGAAGAATACAGTGTACATACTTGAGCATAGGAATGGCCCACATGGAACCTGGATGTGTATAGTGCCATTCAAGTGTCTTAGGGTACTGAATGAATTCTATAGGTTTTGTACCATAGTAAATAGGAAAGCTGTTTAAAACTGAACACACAACCTAATTTTATAAAGACTGAGAACAACATTTTATTAGCTTTTAGATATAAGAAAACTGATTGTTAGAATAATGTTTCAAATACTTGATTTTTAGAAGCTGTTTCATCAATGAGGACGATGAGAACCTGCCGCACTATGATGAGAAAACCTGGTTTGTGGAGGATGTCAACCGAGCACAAGCAGAGGACTTGCTTTATGGGAAACCAGATGGTGCATTCTTAATTCGTGAGAGTAGCAAGAAAGGATGTTACGCTTGTTCTGTGGTGTAAGTCTTCTCTGTGGATATGACCTTTTCAAATCAGGATTAATTAATGAAAGTCATTATCATAAAGTTGAGATGGGATTAGAGTACGGTGATAAGGTATGGTCTGCCATCAAGTGTTCATCTGATGTTTTAGAATGGAATGCATTTGAGTATGGCCTTGCTGCTTACTTGCTGTGTAACATAGGTACATAACTTACCTGTCCCTTGTCTGGCCTCACCTGTAGAGCAGAGGTGAAAATAATACTTGCTCTGAGGTAAATATACCTGCTAAAGTTATTATGATAATGATGCCACTGTGATAGGAAGCAAAGAAAGATGACCAAGTGACTGCTGTCAAAGAGTGCAAGGTTCAGACAACTATGGATGTTTTCTCTCACACACAGGACATAAGTATAAATATAAACAACATAAAAGCAGAGGAGGGACAGCCAAGGCTGTACAGAGAAACCCTGTCACTATTGGGAAGAAGCAAGAAGAACAGATGGTAGTCAGGGGAATAGACTATGATGGAGGTACAGTGACAGATGTGTCTCAGAAGTCATACTGGGGCCCCAGGGTAGCTCAGTAGGTAAAGGCACTTGCCACCAAGCTTGATGACTCGAAGACTCACATGGTGAAGGAGAAAACCAACTCCTTCAAGTTGTTCACTGATTTTCACTTGTATATCATACATACATAATATGTGTGCCTCAACATAAAGAAATAAGTGTAATTTAAGAACCCTTTAAAATGTAACATAAAAACCCATTATTTTGTATTGTAACTTAGAAAAGAAGGAGGGTCCAATAGAAAGGGGCTCAAGAGAGCAGTGAGATTACAGGTATAAGCTATCACCCTTGGCTCCCAGGCTTCATTCCTGAAATAGTGAACATAATTAGAATCACTGTGAACTAGCCATCAATAGTAGGCCTTTCCTGCGTGGGAATGTTTATTGTGATTGGGGAAAAAGAGTTAGAGGTTTATGGAAGAGGTCTTAGAACTGGATCCTGTTAGGCTCTACGATTAACAATTAATAAATTGGACCTTATGAAACTGAGAAGCTTCTACATGGCAGAGGACACCATCATTCTGACAAACCAGCAGCGTACAGAATGGGAAAAAGATTTTACCAACTACACATCCAATAGAGGGCTACTATCCAACATATATAAAGAACTCAAAAAACTAGATATCCAGAAAACAAATAACCCAATTTAAAAATGAGATACAGATCTAAATAGAGAACTCTCAAAAGAGGAAACTCAGGCGGCTAAGAATCAAACAAATGTTCAACCTTAGTCTAGTCATCAGGGAAATATAAGTCCAAACTACTTTAAGATTTCATCTTACATCTGTATGGATGGCTAAGATCAGTAACACGAGTGACAGCTCATGTTGGTGAGGAGGTAGAGTAAGGGGAACACTTGTCCATTGCTGGTGTTAGTGCAAATTTGTACAACCACTATTGAAATCAGTATGGCTGTTCCTCAGGAAGATGGGAATTGATCTACCTCAAGATCCAGCTGTGTAACACTCTTGGGCATAGATCCAAAGATCCATAGATCCATCCTCCCACAGAGATACTTGCTCAACCATGTTCTTTGTTGTTCTATTTTTAATAGCTAGAAATTGGAAACAGCTTAGATGTTCTTCAATAGGAAAGTGGATAAAGAAAGTATGGTACATTTACACAATGGAATATTACTTAGCAGTTAAGAAAATTAAACAGTGTAAGTTGCAGGTAAATGGAATTTTAAAAATTATCCAGAATGAGCTAACCCAGACTTGGAGAGAGCAATATGGTATGTTTTCACTTATATGTGGATATTAGCTGTCAGGTCAGTGACAACCAAGCTACAATCCATAGGACACAGAGATTAGGGACTAGCAGGGATAGCTCGATCTCATTAGGAAAGGGAAATAGAGTACTCAGGGATGGAGGGTGGAGTGGAACAGGGATGCCATAGGGATCTCCAAACAACTCAGGCTGTTGCCAAGGATATAGGTTGTTCTCCACAAACTGATAACAAGGGCCTATTGCTGAAGACAGCACCTACACAACTCACTGAATATGGTGCTATACAGAGCCTTTATCCCTGTTGTTTGAATGTCTTTGGTACTGAAAGTTCCTCTGTATGCTACTAAATGAAACATAAACACACAGCCGGGCGGTGGTGGCGCACAGCTTTAATCCCAGCACTTGGGAGGCGGAGACAGGCGGATTTATGAGTTTGAGGTCAGCCTGGTCTACAGAGTGAGTTCCAGGACAGCCAGGGCTACACAGAGAAACCCTGTCTCGAAAAAACAAAACAAAAAAAAAAAAAAAAAGAAAGAAACATAAACACCAACCCTGTCACAGACCCTTGGTATTGACAGTGGTGGCCTGCGTGTAAAACATGCTAATACAATGGTGGCATAAAGCTTACAAAAGTAACCAACCAATATCTGATTTGACTTAAGGCCCACTCCATGAGATGGAATCTGTGCCCAATAGTGCTTGGGTGATCAAGAACCAGAGCCTATAGCCCAAGGATCTAGGCTAAAAACCAACTACTGCTGTTCTTAAAATGTGGTGGTGGGGGGCAATAAAAAGACATTCTGCTCTGTTTTACACAGAAGTGCCTTGCTTAGCCTTCATAAAGAATCTTTCTGGCTTTTTTTTTAAAATAATCTGCATGCCTTTAATCTGAGCATTCGGAAGCAGAGATAAACAGATCTCTGAGTTTGAGGCTAGCCTGGTCTATAGAATGAGTCCCAGGACATCCAGGGCTACACAGAAAAACCCTGGCTGGAAAAAACAAACTAAACCAAATCAAAACCAACCAACCAACCAACCAACCAACCAACCAACCAACAAAACGAAACAAAACAACAAAACCCTTTTGTTCTGTAGTAGATGGAACACATACAAAGGCCCACATCCAGACACTATTTAGATTCAGAGAATGATAGACCTTGAACACTGAATCCTCCATCAAATTCCTCTCCCCAGGACACAGGTAAGAGGAAGCAGAAAGTATAAGAGCCAGAGGGGATGGAGGACTCCAAGAAAACAAAGCCCACTAAATCCACATGAGCAAAGTTCATACGAGCTCACAGAGGCTGAGGCAGCACACACGGGGCCTGCACGGGTCTGTAACCATGGCTTCCAGTGTAGTGTTTGGGGGTTCCTGAGTGTGTGACCAAGTAGGTCTCTGTTTCTTGTGCTTTCTCTTGGGCTCTTTTCCTTCTGTCTGTTTTTTTCCAATGTGTTAGTTTTGGCCTTATCTTACTTCATTATTATCCCTTAGAAGCATGTTTATTTTCTAATGAGAGACAGAAAGGGGGTGGACCCACATGGAGGGGAGGTAGGAAGGAACTGGGAGGAGGAGAGGGAGGGGAAACTGTAATCAGCATATATTATGTGAGAAAAAAATTCTATTTTCAATAAAAGAAAAATGAAAATTTAACAAAACACCAAGAAGGCAACCTCAGAAAAAGCATTATGCATCACAACTAAATGGGATTCATTTCAAAAAAGCAAGGGTACTTTAATAGAAAAGTCAATTAATGTGATAATACTAGGAAAGGAACCAAAAAATTACATGATATATTCACAAAGCGTACTTGAAAATCTAACTCTTTCATTTCTTAAAGCACAGGATAAGCTAGGAATAGGGAAGACTTTCTCTTACTGGGTAAAAGGTATCATACTTAATGATAGAAGTATGAATGTCTTCCTCTGAGAGCATTATGTCCACTCTGAAAGGTGTTGTGATAGAGCCAGGAATGGGAGTGCATGCCTTTAATGCCTCCCAGCACTCAGCAGTAGAGGCAGGTGGATCTCTGAGTTCCAGGCCAGCCTGCTCTCTGTAGGGAGTATCAGGCTTGCCTACTGTGAGACTCTGTCTTAAAAATAAAAAGACATCATGATTGGAAAGGAAGAGTTAAAATGGGTTTATAGAGGTTGCAGGTTACATCATCACTCTGTTACATTTCTTTGTATGTGTGTGTGTGTGTGTATTATACATACATGTACATGTAAATATGTAGTATATGTACACACACACACACACACACTCTTAGATATACACAGACATACTTAATTATGTATTTACTTTTGGATAGGATCTCATGTACCCCGGGCAGGCCTCACGTATGTTCTGTTTCTGATACTTAGGTCTCTACCTCCCTAATGTTGGGTGCTGCCATCCCTAGTGTTGGGTGCTGCCATGCCCAGTTTATATAATAGTATATATTCTGTGTACTAGTAATGAGTAACCCAAAAGTGAGGTAACATACCATTTAAAATTATGAATTGCCAAGAAACTAAACAAATACGAGTTGTACAATGATTATCTGAGAAACGTGGTTAAAAGAAGAGTTTAGTCAGTGAAGATAACCACATGTTAATATTTAGAGCAGTGGTTTGTGCTCTTCCCTAGTGCTTCAACCTTTATCACAGTTCACATTGTGGTGACCTCCAAACACAAAATTATTTTCATTGTTACTTCATAACAGTAACTTTGCCACTGTTATGATTCATAATGTAAATATCTGTATTTTCTGATGGTCTTAAATGGCCCCCTGTGAAAAGGTCATTTGATCCCCAAAGGGGTTGTGACCCACAGGTTAAGAACTGCTGATCTAGAGGCAGTTTTCCTGTCACTGTCACACCTACTCAACTCCTTGAAATGTAATAAACTTGATTTTCTTTCCACCAAAACATCTTCATAGAGTTGATCTACATATAGTTATCATGATCCTAACAAAATCCACAGCCCTAGCTGAATATCTGAAGAAATAAAAAAAAATTCTAAAATTCCAATGAAATGCAAGGGACCCAAAATAACCCAAACAATCTCAAGAAAGTTGCAGCACTACCACCTGATACCAGCACTCATGATTATAAGCTATAGCAATCAACAAAGGAGGAGTTACCAGAGAGTAGACTTGTATGTGGAGTGACAGGAATTGAGGACTGAGAGAGTAGGTCTACACGGGTGGTGGTTGTAAGTATCTGAAGTCAAGCCTTTAAGAGGCACAGTTATGTTTGATTGACAGGATGCATCTGCATGGGATCTTTTGTATAACAGTTGTCTGGAATTCCTCTGTTTACTGTGACCTGCCTTAAGCATTTTCCTGTGTTGTCTTTCAGTGCAGACGGGGAGGTGAAGCACTGTGTCATCTATAGCACTGCTCGAGGATATGGCTTTGCAGAGCCCTACAACCTGTACAGCTCACTGAAGGAGCTGGTGCTCCACTACCAGCAGACATCCCTGGTTCAGCACAATGACTCCCTCAACGTCAGGCTCGCCTACCCTGTCCATGCACAGATGCCTTCACTCTGCAGATAAGCAGAGTGGAAGAGACATGCTCTCCAGCAGTTTTTTCCCTATGGTTTTTATTAGACTACGATGAGGGCATTCTTTCAGCGTAGACTGCTTGTTTTGCACAAGTGATTCTGTGAATGTGAAGTGGAGAGGCCAAGCAGTAGCTTGGAGAGAAATGAGGGGCCCAGGGTCTCTGGACTCAGCTGCGCTGCTGCACTGATGGACTAAGCTGGAAGCAAATATTGGTTTCATGGGGTTTAGTTTTGTTGTCAGGCACCTTTAAAAGAACAGTTAAACTTGTTGTGGGTTGGGGTGGGGGTTTTATTTGGAAGCCTCTGAAGAGTCCATGTCCCCTTGTCCTTGACTCTGAGAATGCAGCAGGTCACGGTTCTGCTGGGAGTTGTTTTGCTTTGATAGTCTTTCCCCTTCCCCCCAAATAAGGAGCCATTTTTGGCTCTGTGGTAAAATGGGATTTGGTTTGGGGGGAAAAACAACCAAAGGAAGATAGGGAGGTGTGGGATTACATTTATAGAGTCTAAACCAAGGAGGCAAAAGGCCCCCTTCAGTTGATGTTACTTCAATTTTACCAACATAATATAGGCTTCAGCATCTTAACCAATTCTTCCCCCTAAAGCACTGTGTTCATAAACCAACAAAGCAGCATTGCCACACCAAGGTCTACAGGGAGGATAGTAGTAGCTGAATGTACACTCTGTACCAAAACTTGAAAGAAAACTAGAAATGTGAGTTTCAACAAACACTAAAATTGGTCAGTGTGTTTCCTTTTGCCCTGGCCTTGATTCTCAGATGAGGAATAGAATTATTTTGTGGAGATAGTAAGCTTTGAGTCATAATGAAGTTGGTGCTTGTGTGGTGTTTCTTTAGACTAAAAAAGATGTTTGAAACCCTTGTAAGTTGTTTTATGAGTAAAGAAAAGGTGCAATCCAGTGCTTTTAGATGGCTTGATATACCAAATAATGATAGAGAACATTGTTGTGTGCTTCCTCAAGTTTAAAAGCCTTGCCAAAACTATACAAGGATTAATTTGCCTTCATCTCCCCTTCCTTTTCTGGATAGGGTTTAGGGAGCCATAGGTAGCTAAAAGAGGACTCGAGTTTGTGGTCAGAGACCTCAGTAAATCACAGACACATGGGCCCTGATGTCCACACTGAAGGGTCCATTCCATCACGTTATTCCATACTGTGGTTGAAGCTTTTGCCAGAAGAGGGGATAGCATGGAGTTCAGACTACCTGGGAAAATAATCCACAAGCTTTCCTGTTTGCTTTTTGTGAGCCTGGTATTAAGGCAGTGTGCACAGCCTGCTCTCATTCTTTCATGGCTGTGACTTTAGGCCATGAATCTGCTCCATGTGGTTTAAGCCTTCCAGCTAAGTGAAGTTAGAGGAGAGGGCAGACATCTATTTCTGGCTTCACACTCAGAGTCCAGCTGCTTCAGAGTCAATCCTGGAGCCATAACAGGCTCAGTGTGACTCAGCTGCTTGAGCCCAGTGACGTGCAGTCAGGCACGCTAGAGCGCAGCCTGTACCTGGGTCTTGGCTCCTAAGGCCTAAGGGAAGATGGAGTTTGGGGGCCAAAATAAAGATGAAAATGACTTTGCCTGAGCACTTCCTTTGGTGACAGTGTCTAGAATGAACCAGTCTAGAGATAGGTCAAAAGTTTTGGATAATTGTTGTCACAGTTAAGGATAGGGCATGTCATTGATGGCTTTTTCTTGTTCATGCACCAGTATGAAATGAGGAAACTGACCATCCTCAGTCACTGTTTAAGGCCTGGCTTTTCTCAAAATTGCCAGCTTGAAATCTTACTCTATTTACCTGGTAATGCCAGGCTATTTGTTGATTGGCATACATATGTAACTTTGTACTGATATTGAACTTGCTGAAGCAGTTATATGCTCAAGATTAGGTGTGCGGAATTCCTCTGATTCAGCACTAAAATGTATGTCCTGAATGCTTTTTTTTTTTTTTAAATCTCTTCCAAGTAAGTCAAAATGGTAGTGTTGAATAATGTCTTTACTTTGTAGGCAGAAAGCAGCATCTCAGCATCTACACCTGGACTGAACTGTGGAGAAAGGCTGTTTTTCAGTCCTATGTTCCTTCCCTTTGAGTGACCATTTTGTGGGATCTGAGACCAGGGATAATTTAATAAATCAGAAGCTATCTTTTTCTGACAAGTTGCTACATGGTTTATCTGATCCTGAGCTGTGGAAATGGCATAAGGACCAGTCTCCTAACAGTGGCCCTGGTATCTGAGGGAGTCATCATGGCTCGGAAATAGGTATTGGTCCCAAGGCTAGCTCAAAGTTCTGTCCCATGATCTAGGCCCTGGGACTATCTCTTTTGGCATCTTAACTGTAGTCTCACTGACTAAAGCAGAAGGTAGAGACAGACTAAGACCATAGGGTCAGATCAGTCAGCCCCCAACAGGAAAGCAGCTTTGGGTTGGCTAGATACATTTTTTTTTTTTTAACAACATCAACAGAACAAGGCTGTTTCCACCTGGCATAGTTCAAGCGTAGGTAGCAGGTTCTCTATGTTGTTGTCACTGCTCCAGCACTAGATGAAGATATCTTACAGCTCCACCCTAAGTAAGATCTCCACATTTACTTCAGACTCAAGCCTGTGCGTGTGGCATCTTCCTGTGTCCCTTCTCTGCAAGGTACCAGCTCCACCCATCCTGAATTTAAGAAAAAAAATGCATCTGAGCAATTTCTGATTTCTAGGGTTATCTCTACTGCCAGTTAGATCTTTGTGAGGTTTCCATGGCAACATAAACCAGAAGTCCATTCTTGGTCCTTTGCTGCCAACTGCTCACTCTTGACTTAGCTCTAGCCATTTGTGACAACCACCCTTGTTTCCTTACAAATCCTCGCATGTAACTTTGGTACTCTGTTTCTTGTGAAGAATCTATTCTGTTGTCTTTGATGTAATAAGAAATTCATGTAGTTTATGTAAAAATAACTGACTCAGAAGGAAGCCAACTGTGTCTTGTGTTGGAACAATTCATAGTGTAATTTCTAGACCACTTTTGCAAATTGTTCTTGTCACCAGATGTGTTCAGACATTGCTGTGCAGTTGTGGGGAAGGGGTGGGGGGACAGTAAGGTGAGAACATTGTTGGGGCTTTTTCTTTTTTTAACCTTCTCCAAGACTTGGAATGGTCAGCCGACTTGCTCCAGATGCAATAAAGACATTGCAGTGAAGCATCCATTTGTCTTCTTGGCATGGAGGGCAGTGGGCTTAAGGCAGGTTAGGGAGGAAGGTAAGACGTTCTGCATGCTTGGAGGCCAAACTGGAGCCAAGAGAGGTTCTCCCTCCTGTGAGAGGAAATTAATACTCAACAAACCTACCTATCTCCCAAAGGACACAAACTCAAAATTAAATGAAAACCATTTCCTTCTTTTAACACCCAGTCAAGTAAATACATTTTATTGGCTCTCATGCTCAGAAATGAGTTTTCTTTTTCTACTCTGGGACTAGGAGAAATGGACTTAGTTTTACAGTTTATGCTCTTGTTCCTCTTCAAGGTACTTTACCCACATGGCATGGTCAGGGAATACCTGTTTATTTACCTTGTGTTGTGCCTTTATTCTATCATAAGTACAAAACCTGAACTGTGGATGATGTTTAACACCAAGACAATCAAACTTATTCTCCTTGGACACAGTATCTCATAGGCATTTTGGACTTAGAGAAAAGGTTGACAACTAGTTCCCTGATCATCCTATTCCTAGACCCTCAAGCCTGCTTATAGCGTTGTAACTCCCTCCTTTCTGTTAAATCACAATAGTTAGCCTTCTTCCAACCAACCAACCCCCCATCCCTTATATATATTTGGATTCTATTTTTCCACTCAGTTTGATCATCCACATTTTACATTTAAAATAGTTGAGTGTATAATGCTACAGAGATAGCTGCTTTCTAGAGGACTCAAGTTCAGTTCCTAGGACCCACATGGCAGGTCACAACATCCATAATTCCAGAGGATCTAACCCCTCTCTGGCCTCTGTGGCACTGCATGCCCGTGGTGCAGATACACATACAAACAAAACACCCACACACATACTTTTTACACATTTAGCCATCCTCATTCTACTCTTGAACTCTTATCTGTGTCCACCCCTTATCATTCTTTTTCACAGCAGGGAAATTTCCCTATGGTTATTACTTGAAACTGTACCCTCAGAAATGCTAAGTAATCATTGCTTCTGTTCCTTTTTTTTTTTTTTCTGGTTTTTCGAGACAGGGTTTCTCTGTATAGCCCTGGCTGTCCTGGAACTCACTCTGTAGACCAGGCTGGCCTCAGAAATCCGCCTGCCTCTGCCTCCCAAGTGCTGGGATTAAAGGCGTGCGCCACCACCGCCCAGCTGCTTGTTTCTTCATTAAACCTACTCCTCACCTTCAGACATGTTTCATCTCTCTGGCTTTTCTAGTTTCCTCACCTGGGGCCTCTACCTAAATTTTGTCTCTATCACCAAATTCACCTGCTGTGTCTAGGGCAATACATTTCTTTTGCCCAGATCTCCATCTCATATTCAGAATGCAGGGTGTGGTGATCTGAATGAGAACGGCCCCCATAGGCTCACACCCCAATATCTGGCCCCAGTTGTTGGAACTGTTAAGTACAGTAGTGTGTGTGGCCTTGTTGGAGGTGTGTCGATAGAGGTGGGCTTGAGGTTCCAAGGCCCTGCCATATCCAGTATTCCTTCTCCCAACTCCTGCTTGAGGACCAGCATGCCTTTGCTCCACTATCATGGACTTTAACCCTCTGAAATCATCAACCTAATTAAACACTTTTTAAAGTTGCCCTGGTCAAATGTTTTGTTATCTTGTTAAGATAGGGTTCATGTAGCCCTGGCTGCCCTGGAGCTATGTAAACAAGTTGGCAGCAAACTAGCAAACTCAAGAAGTTCTCCTTCCTCTACCTAAGTGCCAGGATTAAGTGTGTGCCACCACACCTGGTCTAGCTTTCTGACTGAGGTCTCATCCCATTTCTTTTCTTTTTTTTCTTTTTTTTTTTTTTTTTTTTTTTGGTACTGGTTGTGGGCCTTTTGGGTTTCCTTTCTCATCTTATTCTGTATGTTTCCTGGGTGATCCTTATCTTATGTAGGTTTAATTACCATCTATCTTCTGATAGTTCCTTGTCGAAAGGTTTGTGCACTATTAACTGGCTTATGTGAACCACTATAACCTGTCTGTACTACAGCCAGAATATAGATAATCTAAAGCAAACCTGGTACCACTTGCCCAAAGCTGCCTTTGAGAAACTGCTCATACTCAGCAGTGTCGAGTACTACTGAACTTGGGTTGATGCCCATGTAATTTTTGTATTTATATCACAAGATGTTTAGTGGTTGTTCTTCCTCCCACTTCCAGTCTCCTAGAACTATTTCCAGTAAACTCCAAGTGCTTCCTTCCTGTCATCCTCCATTTACCTATCCTATGGTTCTTCTGACCAGATCCTGACATGAGACAATCGTTACCCCCTTAGTCATCCTGTGATAGTTCAAGTAGTACCCAGTGCAACAGTCCAGGCTCTGCAGAAAATATGTAACAAGAAGTTACAGAACTATCAGAAATGAAGATTTAGGAAGGCATCCCAGATGGAGCAGATAGCCCTGGGAACCAGCAAGTCTTCTAGCTTTGACATGTCAAGCCTGGTTCCCTGTCCTGTGATGCTACTAACACTGATCTTAGCACCTGATGTTCCAAAACAGAAGTAACCCATACATAACCCTAACTGTTAGCAATAGCGTTTATGCAGTGAAACTTCAGTCCATGTTGTATAGGAACTTGTTATTGTCGATCTAATTTTTGAAAGTTACTGCCTTCCCCACACAGAATGACAAAGCTGCAGTAGCCCAGAAGTAGTGACTTTGGTTTCCACGTCTCCCAGTATTGTTCTCAGAGCTAGGCATTAGGTTACGGGGCAGGTAGCAAAACTATCAGTTCAGGAATTCTGGAAGTCTGGCCTTACTTTATCACAGAGAATCTTCTAGCACACTAGAGAATCTTGACACACTACAGAGCCTGGTTCCTGCCGTGATGTTACCTCCTCTTACCTACCCTTGGGTGTCCCCTGTATGTTTTCCCTTTCTTTCCCTCTCAAACACTACCTAGAAGTATAGTTCTAATCATTAAGGGCTGCTCATTGTAATATTTACCAGCAAAAATCCTGACCTACAACAGCCCAAGAACAGTCTGTCACTAAATAAACAGGCAATTCCATTTTCATCTCATCTGGCCTCTTCTATCTTGAAGTTCTTTCCTCTCTTGGATCTTGTGTTCTAGAGTGTGTGTTATAGTGTGGACCTTTCTTCATGCTAGACAATTAGCACTGCACTATAACTCCTACCCTTGCCTTTAGTGTTGTTTTATCCAGGGGTGTCGTTGATAAAATGTAGCTCTCGCTTCCATATATTTTATTACCTTCTGGATGCCATACATATATCTTAAAGTAGATATATCTGAAGTTAAACTCATCACTTCCTTGTACTTTTTCTTACTGGCTAAGACACAAAGTTAGATAACTAAAAGTTCTAGAGCCACAGGTCCAAGTTCCAATCCCAGCTCTGCCCAAACTGCATTGCCTTGGGCAGGAGCTTTCCAAGCAGGAATATTAGCGGCCACATGTCCTCACTTAGTGCTCCATTACTTAAGTCTCCTCTGGGATGGACCCTGCTTGCTCCTTTTGTACATTTATGGCTATGCAGAAGGATGGCAAGCCACAGTCTGTCCTTAACTGCCAGACCTAGTTCCACTTTGAGTTCTTTTGGTTCTTTGAACGTAGACAGTATATTGTGTAACCTACATTATGGCCATTCTTTCCTGAGCTACCCCCTATTCTGATACCCGGAAAACTTACTATCCAGTACCCATTTATGTCTGAGTTCAGATATTTCATTAACTGAGAAATTCAACTGGATTAGTTTTTTTTCCCAAGAGTGGAAACTTTAGTCATTATAATCCCAGCAGCAAAAGGCCCCAGACCTAGAGTCTTGGGTATAACGACCAATGGAAAGAAGCAAACAAAGGCCAAGATGGGTTCCAGGAGGGTGTATTACACAGGTGAGTGCAAGGAAAGCAAACAACTGCTATGTTCGCTTTAAAAGCTCATCTGATGACAGTGCCAAGTCCTGATGCTCTTGCTGGCCCTCAAGTTCTTGGTTTCTCCAGAGCAGGCTGGGCCGGGTTTCTGGGCTCAGGGGGTGGGCTCTGCATGGAATGTCCTGCCTCCCGTCACCCGAGGAGTCAGGCACTTCGGTGATGCTCAGGGATGGTTCCTTTTTCTCCATTTGTTCACATTCAGACTCCCATGGCCAGTTCTGGCTGGGGACCTCAAGAAGTGGATGGGTCAGCCCAGGGACACTTGGTGGCTGTGGCTTCTCCTCCTCAGGAGACAGGTTCTTAGGAGTTGGAACTGTGGTTTCCAAATCTTGGGAGTTAGCTGGTTCACCTGTCCTTGTTATCTTCTTGTTTGTGGATGTTCTGTCTGGACCCTCAATAAGGAATTTCCAGGACCATGTCCCTGGCTTTCCAGAGGTGGAGGTGGCAGCAGAACAACTGGTAGGGGTAAGTTCTGAAGAGCTGGGACAAAGTGCAGCTAGTGCCTGTGTGTGGAGGTGCTGGGCCTTCCAGCAGCCTTCAGAGGGGGTGGGGCTTGTGGGTCCAGACCTACTCATGCTAGAGGCTTGTAAGGAGTTGGTAGCTTCCTCAAAGGCTTGTGGCCTCCAGAGCTTCCTCTGTGAGATCCCAGGAACTTCTATTCGGGGGGAACCTAGTATGACCCCTGTCAATAGACCTGAGAGTACAGGACCCTGGCTCTTTAGATCCCTGTGCAAGAAAGTGTCCTCTTCCCTATCCTCTACGGAACCTTTAGGGGCTAGATTCTGGCTTGCTTCTGGGTGGGGGGACAATCTTGGCTCCTGTGCGGCCTGGCTGTTCTCAGGCTCCTCATCAGTGTCATCTTCTGAGGAGTCTACTTCCCGGATAGCTTCTTGTTTTTGCAGTGACTCCCGGCGTTCAGCTCGATCCTGCCGTAGGGTCCCAAGGGCCCGTGAAGGAGCAGGCTGCAGTACCCCCTTTCCTGGAAGGGGCCCTTTTCCGGATAGCACACTTCTGGTTCCAACTACCTCCAGAGCGCTGGCTTCCCTGGGTGTCAGTTCCTTCTTTAGCTCACTGTGGGGCAGATCAAGACTATGCTTGCGGGTAGGAGCTAACTTCTTCTCAGCAGCTGCCAGTGCAGCCGCTAGCTTCTCAGCAGACTGCACTCTCTTAAGTAGTGGAGAGCGGGGTGGCTCTGCACTCTTGGGCCGTGAGAGTTGCCTACCTAGTGGAGGAGATAAGTGAAGTTTGGTAGGAAAGGACTGAGACCCATGGCCAGACAAGGGAGACGGGGAACGCTGAGGCGATGCTGCTGCTGCTGCTGCTGGTGGAGAAGGGGTGTGGGCCAGTGGTGACAGTGGGATACTGCCTGCTGACTTGCGCCGTGGTGAGCGGTACTGGCGTTGGAGCTTGGGTGCCAGACCATGGAGGGAGCTGGGCCGTGTGTGTGCAGAGCCAGCAGGAGAACTGGGCACACTGGAGCTGGGAGAGCTGCTCTGCGAGGAATTCCCGCCTACTTTAGATAGTTGTATGGGTAGACGGACAAACAGAAAACAACACATCAGTGTTAGCTGTTAGAAGTGACCGAGCAGCAAGGCAGAACTTAGCTCTAGAATGCCCCAGGACTGTTAGTATAAAGTGAACAACAGTACATCCACTTAATCCACTTAATCCATAGATACCCCACTGCCACCACCCATCAATTCTTCCCAAGACGTCTGGATCTGCAAAGTTATGTTCAAAGAGAGTTGGGCCTATGGGAAGCAGATGGCTCAAGTTCATTTTAATTTCCCAAGGGATGGTTTCTGATCTGCTGGGGAACCTCTGTACCTGAGTGCACAGCATCTGGGGCTACCCGGTAGCCCTGAGGAGGAGATCGGGGAGAGAGGCTGTGGCTGTGTGTGGGAGAGCCTGGACCACTCTCCCCTGATGACAAGGAGCGGTTAAGGGAAGAAAGGCTGCGGCTGGTGTGTAGCAAGGAGGCCTGCTTTGTGATTTTCCGGAATAGGGAACTTCTTTTTCGGCTGCAGAGATAAGAGGAGAGCATACTCTAGGCCTGATCAAATGTGGGCATCTCATCTCAGGGTAGACCTCTGGACCACGTCTGTCTCACCTTTCTTGCCCATCCTTGCCCCGGCTCCGTTTGCTCCTTCTGGCCATTTTGGCTTTATAGCTGCCTTTCCTAGCTGGCCCCACTTTGATCGATGTGTTCTCCAAGGGAGTTGTTGAAATTGATACCTTGTTTCCACTCTAGGAAGCCAAGCAGACAAAGCAGGACCCTTTGGCTGGGGCAGTGGCTATCTCTCGTCTTAGCCTTACTCTTCCCTGTAGCATAGCTTCAGCTTCTGCTTCCACACCAACATGTAAACTAAACAAGCACTGTTTTCCCTCACAGGATAGAAAATGGTTCCAAGTAGCACTCCAGAGGAGTTGAGGAACGGGAAGACAGCAGTACCTCTCCTGTCCCGACATCAGTCTTACTTGCAGTTTAGAAGGGTCTAGGGTTTGGCCAGCAAAGGTTAATTACCATACGGAGAAAAATCTCCTGTATTGAACATTCAAATTGTGCATGTCCTTACATCTATCCTTAATGCTACATGTATGTGTACTCGATCCTCCCACTCTCCTTATGGAGTCCAGGCTCACAAGTCTAGGGCCAGTCATACATCACACAGACAACATTCCTAGCACTAACCTTTAGAACCAGCTCCACCACTTCTGTATGGACTAGCCCATGCACAGGCTCACCATTGACGTGGGTGATGAGGTCACCCTGACGAAGCCCTGCTTCGCTGGCTGGACCGCCATCCTCCACATGCTGCCTCAGGAAGAGAAGAGCCTTTAATCTGGAGCCCGGTTCTGCTTTGTGACCCTTGACCACCACCACCCTCTGGTTTCTGTGAGTTATGTGGGCAATGACCACAGCAAGGGCAGAGAGGCTCCCCGGTAAGGGAAGGTGGAGGTGCACAGCTCTGCCTGCCCAGACATACCCACACCATGTGGTGGACAGTGTAGACATCTGAGTCACCCATGTAGACACGAATGGCCCGCAGGGTGAAACCATACTTCTTGCCAGCTCGGTGGATGATGATGGGTGGCCTCAAGCTGCCAAGTGCTGGCAAAAAGTCCCTGCTTGGAGAAGAGTCCCTGGATGATGGATTGGATGACTGGGAATGTGGGGACATGGGGCTGGCCAATGGTGAGCAGGCATGGTGTTCTGGAGAAGCAGAAACCAAGACTTAGTCATCAGAGGTCTTGACATGGCCATGGTCCTAGCTGGTCCAAGCTGTTGATCCCAAGCCACTCCTAGTCATAGATGGAACTCGGACTGATTCACAAAACGCCCTTACCTACACAGAGCTTCCCGGGCTCTAGGTTGGATGCAGGTGGTGGGGAACAGCTAGGTAGGTGTATGACAGCACTTATACAAACCATGTGAGCATGCCATAAGCATTCAAACACCACAGCTACCACATGAGCTTGTTACTTATATCCAATTACAATTTTTCTAAATGATTGATGTTTTGCCCGCACGTGTGTCTGTGTGAGGGTGTCAGATCTCCTGGAGTTACAGACAGTTGTGGGCGCTGGAAATTGAACTTTGGTCCACTGACCCAGCCTTATATATATATTCATATTTTTAAAGTGAAGAATTTAGAGCTTGAAGTGTCAAGGTCAAGAGCCTTTTCGCATTGCTGATTTGAATATTAGCTCCTTGGCCCAAAGCCTGCATCCTTCTGCCACTACAATCCCACCCCTCTGGTCCCCGTGTATGACATCATAAACATCCACACTGGTCTTTAGAGACTGCTATTCTCGTGGGAAGGAGGCAGTCTCTCGAGTCCTTACCTGCTTTACACACGCATCTGCAGACCCCAGCCTTCCATGCCCTTCCTGTGAATTTTATCTCAGTTCCCTGTTGGCCTTACCTGAAGGAATGAGGAGGGAAAGGGCTGTAGCTGAGGCTGACTTGATTACTTTGTTGACAGGGCGAGTGGTGCGCTTCTCTATAGAGTCCCCAGAGAGTAGCCGGTGACGGGCCCTACGCACAGCTAGGTCACTGATGGCTTTGGCTGCAGCCTCCTCAGCTAGTTGTGGGGTCCCACGTCCTCTTGTCTCCAAGGCTGTGGACCCAAGTGAACAATGAGACCTGTGACACAGCTAAGCCTCTCCCTGTAGTATATTCCAGCCTATGCCTTCCACCATCCTGGGGGCCACACCTGGGCAAGACCGACTGCTTTGGCCAGGAGACTCCTCATCCAGCTTCAGCTGCCTCTCCAATGGTCGTTCAGGGACAGGCCTAGATGACCCCTCTCCAGATGGGGGTGTGAGGACCCATATTCCTTCCTGTTGTTGCTTCCTAGGGGTGCTACTATTGGTTTCCTCAGGGCAACGAGGCCCATCTGGGAGGCCTGAACAACGGTGCCGCACTGTCATTGGAGGACTGGAATCACTCTCTGTGTGGGATGACTCAGACACAGATAACCGCTTCCGTAATCTGTGAAACAGAGAGCCTGGATGGGGTGAGGTAGCCCAGGTAGTCTCCCTCTCCTGTCTCTGCTGAAGCCACCTTTAAAGCACAATTAGTCACAGACTTTTTCAGACATTTTACCAGACTTCCCTGGAGAATGCTATTTAACTAGCAACACCCTGCATTTCCTCCATGATGTGACAACTGAGAAATGACTGACCTTCCCACCCTTGTGAGCCCCCAGGTGCTTACATCTCAGGAGACCCAATCACCCAGCTGCGGTCTCGGCCCTTCAGTCCTGCCAAGCCATCTGAGTGATCTTCCTTTTCCTCACTTAGGCTGCGCTTGGTTGGGGGTGGTGTCCGGCGTTCCTCAAGGAGGGAAAGCCGCTCCATACTACTGTAAACCTGTGGACACAGGAGACACATGAGATGGCCCTAAGAGCAAAGGGTCTCCTTGGGGTCTGACAGTCAAGGGTTTGAGGGAACCCCTCTTTTTGCCCCACTCCATTCAAGTTGCATATCTCCAGAAGCTGCTCTGCTGACCCGTCCCTGGCAGGGACTGGGTGATTCTAGAAGCTCCTGCTGTATAGCCCGCCCTAGCTCTCTGATCTCCTTTTCTGGAATAGGTCCTATCAGAATTTCTTGAGCCTGCCCTAGGTATGTCCCGGACAGGTTCTCTCCTCTCAATTCCCATCAGCCTGGGCCTCCTTAGTCAAACCTTGCTGAACCTTGGAGAGCAGGAAGAAAACTGGCGGATCTCAAGGTAGCCATCCTCACTCACTTCCTCCTCATCCTCAGAGTCCACATGGTGGTATCGTTCTGAACGGGCTGGACCAAATACAGTTTAATTAGCTTCAGCGCCATTGATGGTGCCATCCTGGTGGCAGCAGCAGGACCCTGAGCAGGGATGTATAGCAGTTCTGGGCACTCACAGTCCATGCTCCACCTCACCCCACCAGTGGTCTTACTATCAAAGTAGCTGGTGTCATCCTCTGACTCCAGCTGAGGTATAAACTCAGCCTTCTGGCGAAGAAGTCCTGTCCAGTCCAGACCCATGAAGAACGGATGCTGCTTCACTTCATAGGCGCTACCTGCAGACAGGATGGACAGGGGGACAAGACTAGCTGCATGTGGGACATCAGTCATGTGAGAAGCTACATTATGAGAAGGCAGGCCTGGGAAGTCTCAGTTCAAGTATTCTTCCTTCTTGCCTAAAGGAATAGGGGAGTTTCAGGATCAAAAGGACTTTCCATTGAACTTTAGAGTAGACAGATGTAGCCTGTCTGAACCCTGAGGTGAGAGATAGGAGAAAGGCCCAACTTACTTGTGCCCAGTCTTTCTAGTGGGTTTTGGTGAAGCAGTTTGGAAGTGAGGTCTTGGGCATCCGGGGGAAGCGCATCATCGCCCTCAGGCCACACAATCTCATCTGAAATGTCAAGCAGGGAGAGAAAGGAAGGAAAACTTGTGGGTACAATGGGGACATGCAAAAGACAAGATAGTTAGTGTAAGGTGGTGGAAAGTCCAGCCGGGAGCTCCTCAGAGCCTTTGTCTGGGACCCCAGTTCTTAAAGTCCTAGGAATGGTTTCCCCCATTCCTAGGGGAGTCTCACAGCCCTTCCACTGCCTGCTCCTTGACCCAGTGTGGACACTGCCACACACACACAGAACTCATTCACATATGTAACACATCGACACAATAGTGACATGAACACACAGAAAGCCCCAGGAGAACACAATAGATGTGTCCGCGTGCACACACACCCACACCCCACAAAGAGCAAGCCTACCAGGAACATACACTCATTTAGAAAAAAGAGCTTCAGAGCCTCCCTCCCAGCGGTGTGCACCCAGCCCGACTGCACACTGACCCAGGGAGACAGTACCTACCACTGATCACTTGCCCAAAGAGCTCCTCCGGAGTGTCTCCAAAGAAAGGAACGCAACCCACCAGGAACTCATACAGGATTATGCCCATGGCCCACCAGTCCACTGGCTTCCCATATCCCTGCCGCAGGATCACCTCAGGCGCTATGTATTCCGGGGTCCCGCATACCTGAGTACAGAGAAGCCAGGCTGGCTCAGAATCCTGAGGCAGCTTGCTGGCATGGCAGCCGGGGATGTTCCTACTGCTGGAGTAGAGAATGCTCTGAGGCAGCTTACCTTACTAATAAATAAGAACAACATCAATCCCAGAGAAAACGAGTTAGTTAGGAAATACAGGAACCCTCCTGACCAACTAAAACATCTAATTCTAGCCCAAGCCCACCGTTCTCACTCTCTTCTGGATTTGGTCTTAGAATTGGCTCCTCCCCCCAGAACAGAACTTACCAGTCACCTATGGACATCACAACCTGAAATATCAAGTAAGTGAACATCCAGGGGCTGCTCTCCAGAAAATGGCAAAGCGTTCAATGTAAATGCAGAGCTGTGTTCCAACAAGAACAGGGCCCAGGAAAACTGTGCCTGAGGCTGATCTCACATGAAGCTATCAGCAGTTAGATGCCTATTTCATTCAAACCCCAGGGAAAATTTTATCCTCTTTTTTTCTCAGGGCTCATCCTGTTTACCAAATATGCTACCTGTTTCAGTGCTTCCCTGGAACTAAAGGCAAAACCATGCAATTACCACATTAATACTCAGGCACAAATTAAGCAAGTGACTCCAAGGCCTTATTCTGAGGCCCAGATTTTTTTTTTTTTTTTCTTTTTCGAGACAGGGTTTCTCTGTATAGCCCTGGCTGTCCTGGAACTCACTCTATAGACCAGGCTGGCCTCGAACTCAGAAATCCGCCTGCCTCTGCCTCCCAAGTGCTGGGATTAAAGGCGTGTGCCGCCACCACCACCCGGCTATGAGGCCCAGATTTCAACCCCCAAGGTTTTCACCAGTCTTTCTTACCTGCTTGTCTAGGAACTCCCGGGCATCCTTTTCAATATGGCCCTCATACAAGTTGGTTGTCAAACTCATGAGGCCAATTTTAGAAAGTCCAAAGTCAGTGAGTTTGATGTGCCCCATGGATGTAATCAGAAGGCTGTGAGACCACAGAAATAAAATGATGGAGTAATTTCTCAGTTGTCCTTTAGCACAGATTTAGAATTAGTTTCTGCATGGTACCAAGGGACACAAACGGGGAGTGCACAGGCAGCTATTAAGGAGAAGGCCTGGCTTGCTGAGCACCATTTCAGCCCCCCTTACAACTTCATCTCTTTGTTGTTCCACCTGCACTCTATACCTGGAGAGGATGAGACTTGCTCCAGGGTTGAGATCAATCATCCTAGAGAAGCTGCTATAGTCACTAACAATCCCTCTCTAATCTGAGGAACTTAAAACACCCATTTCAGAGAGAAGGAACACTGGTAAAATCTTTATCCACGTCCTTGGATGTCTTCAGAGTGAGTAGGCAGAAATCAGAGACTTCTTTATATACTCTGCCTGGGTCATTCTATTTGATGCCTCCCTTCTATCCTAGTGATTCCCAAATTACTATCTCTGGTCCTGATTTCCTTAATGGGCTCTGTCTGTCCAGCTGCCATCAACTCAAACTATCCCAAAGTCAGGTTTCCTACCTTGTTCATCATCTGAGCAAGAAACAAGTGCTGTGATCTACTGAGTCCTGTGCTTGTATCCAAACTATTCTGGAACTGAGGATGTAGTTCAGTGGTAGAGTACTTCCCTAGCATGCATAAGACCTTGCTTTTGATAAATAGAACCAAAGAAGAAAGGGAGGGGGGTTACTTCTAGACTACTCAACAGAGAAAATGCACTGTTTTCATTTCAGAAGGGAGGAATTCAAGGCTCAAAACTTTAATTAAAAGACTGACTCAGGGTTAACAAGCATGAGTAGCCATCTGACACAGGTCTGCATTTCAAAGCTAATTTTCTATAGTCACTATTAAATGTACAGATTCTTTTGTTCTGCTTGGCTTCTTCTGTTTCCTAGTAGCCATTCTAAGATGATCCAAACATGTATTTGTCCCACTTATCAAGAGACTTAAAGAGGAAGTCCTGAATAATAGAAATAGACAGTGGGCATACTTGTCAGGCTTGAGGTCACGGTGTACGATGCCGTAGTTGTGTAAGTATTCCAAAGCCAGCACAGTTTCCGCAAAGTACAGACGTACCATGTCCACAGGTAGGGCCCCGATGTTCTTGAGCAGAGTGGCACAGTCTCCCCCTATAAAGAGCCCAGGCTACCATGAGAAGCTACCATGATCTAGGACTCTGCTCCAGCCAGTTCCTAGGCTCTGTAGAACCTAAGGAAGTAGCCTCACAGAACAGCCTGATTCAGGAGCCTGGGACTCTGGCCCTTCTGCAACTAGTGTGGGTGGGAGACAGGTAATAGGAAGCAGGAAATCAATTTGCCAGTGGCTTTAAGACTATCATTTAGGAGACAGAAGGAAGGAATCCAGGCCTTTATACATTCATCATGACTTGCGGGGAGGGGATAAGACTAAGTTTTTTGGGATGGGAACACTGTATTCAAAGACTGTGTCTGCTAAAATACTTGTTTGTCCCACTTCCTTTTTTTTTTTCCAGTAAATACCCAATGAAGTAAAAGCATGGCTTTGTTTAGGTTCAACTTTAAGCCTTAGAGAAAATATGTTTGGAACTGTCCCCATAGGGAAGGTCAGAGGGAGGGCCGCTGCCCAGCTGCTGCCCTCTGCGGGCTCTGCCCATGCTTTCTCTAGTCTATTCCGAGAATATGTGATTGCTTTAGGGGTGGCCCTCTCACAAGTCATCAGCCAGATGCAATCTTCTCAGATTCCCACATTGGGCTTTTCTGGCTAAAGTAAAAGCTCTTTTCCTATCTGAGGGTGCCTCAGACTTTGGGGAAGACTCTAGATGCTGGGTTGCCACATCAGTCTCAGAGTGCCTTCCTGGTAAGGCACCGTTCTCACCGTGGAGCTATGAGCTCACTGTGGCCCATGGTCTCAGAGTCCCTAAGCAGAAATTGATGACAAAGAGGTCTTGGAGACTGGAGCCTTAAACTTCACTACCAAGAAGCTGGTCTCTATTCAGGCTTAAGTCTCAGACTGTACTTTTTTGACTTCTACACAGCCACCTTCCCCAAGTACCTTCAACGTATTCCATCACCATGCATAAATGACGCTTGGTCTCAAAGGAGCAGAACATGCTGACCACAAAGGGGTTTTCAGCGAAAGTCAGTATGTCTCGTTCCACAAATGCCTGCTGGATCTGGTTCCGTAGGATTAGGTTTTGCTTATTAATCTTCTTCATAGCAAAGCGCTGCCGAGTGGACTTGTGCCGCACCAGAAAGACAGCCCTGGGAAAGACAGCCAGCCCAGACCAGCCCCCAGGGGCTCTCAGCACCTCAATTGTACATCCCATAACCCTAAGCTGCCTATTCATCACATATACATACACAGAACAACAAAGATCTTGGAATGTGCCTGCTACTGTGCCAATTAGCTTTTATTTTCCTGGCAGACCAGGTTCTGAGGACCCATCTCAGTATTTCCAGAACTCAGAGAGTACTACCAAGATAGGTGGGAATCTTGCCTGGGCAAGAATCAATGTTTAGATGCCAGAGGAAACTGACCTCTTAATACTCTAGGGGAAATTCAAGGAGGGAGGAGGTCCACCTTATGGTGTCTTTTTTCCCAGGGGACTGGGAATCATACAATTTCAGAAGGAAGAGAGCAAGGGCTGACTAAGCTCTATTTCTGGCCTCAATCTGACCCCACGCCTTTACCCATAGGCGCCATTGCTGATGAGCTTAATGGTTTCGAAGTCCTCTTCAGAGGGGGTCTTTTTGGATGGCTGAGATGCCCCACGGCCCTGGAAGACAAAGGAGAAGGAAGGAAGTAGCTATTTTTTCAGAGCACGCATACTTGGGAAAGTTGTTCAGCCATAGTACCAGGCCTGCCCGTTCTTTCCCAGGAACCACACTTCTTACTGTTGGCAGCATCATCTCCCCATCCCTTTACAGGACCCCTAAAGACATTTAATGTTATTTTATGTGTATGAGAACTTGTCCACATGTATGTATGTGTGACTGGTGCCCATGGAGTTGAAAGGAGGGTGCTAGAAACTGAGCCCAGGTCCCCTGGAAAAGCAGCAGTACTCTTAACCACCAAGCTCTCTCGCTAGTCCCCAAATGTTCTTTTAAAGCAAACTTATAGGGCTTCACAGAGCTTAGTCTCTAAGATTGAGGCAGGAACTCAGGATCTTTACCTCAACTGAATCATCTGTCTCCGGAGTATCAGGACTGTCATAGCTGCTCAACTGGGCCATTTCTAGAAACATGCAAGGATATCAGAAAAAAATGCATAGCAGTGGTAGGCATTTTGGCAATATCCTCATACCATACATACAACAGGTATATGTAGGGTAGGTATTAATACTTCCTGTATCAACCTGAAATGTAAACCTAGTCCTGTGACTCCATCCTTAGTAAGGCACAGGTTTCAGATAGGGAAATAAGCCAAGTGCTTTGACTTTCCTATTTCTAGAAGTTCAGTACCATTTATAAGACCTGGCATAGTCTTAGAAAGGCTTCTCTCAAACTTGAGGTATTTCCTGGATAATAGGGTTAAGGGAGGCTTCTAGTCTGAAGGTCTCATCCTTCAGACCAAGACTATTTTACTTACTGGGTCAGGGAAGCAAACAGACAAGAGCAGAACAACTACAGAGCAAGACAAGTAAGCCCATGCAGGGGCTCATCACAAACTCCAGAAGAATAAAGCTAAACTCTACAGAAGAACTGGACAAGCTCCCAACAGGAAGGCCAACAGGAGAGGGAAGTATGTAGAAGAGTGATCGTTTTTTTAAAAAAAATGTGATTATGATCCTTCCTTATTGATCTTGTTTGATCTGAGGCTCTAAATCCAACCTAGCTGGGACCAAGGCAAGCTTGTCTAAGACAGAGCAGGTAAATGTGGACACTGGTTCAAAAGGAAAGGCTGTGTAATAGTAGAGACCACAGGGTGTCTCCTGTGGTCCTGAGACCTCTGACGTTATGTTATTTCCATGTCTAGGCTAAATCTCTTCTTTATAGGTAGTAAGCAGCATGCTCACCTTCTAGGGGATCCCGTGTGAGGCCCAGCTGGCTAACGATGTAGCGGGGAATGTCACATTTAATTCCATGTCCCTCTTTGGCATGACCCTCAGCTGCTTCTAACAGGTGGTAAAATTCTTCAGGGTCAAACTCCTGTGCCAGAGAAAAGAGGTGGTCAGTGGGGAGAGATACAAACAAGTGCTGTTGCATTTCTTGGCATTAAAGCACATACCAGAAAAAAAAAATCAAACTTCTTTGTGATGGTATACTTTGGTCCCTAAACATCCAGAAACATGATTTACAGATCATGGAATAAGTTTGGCTGGTATATAGCTCACCTCCAGATGACTTCCTAAGTATAGTGTAGACTTCCTAGTAATTAAGAAAAAGAGTTTTTGGCTTCAAGACAGTTTAGGCTATTCACCTGTTTCCAAGTCAGATTCTTTCAGCCAGGTGGTACTGTGTTGTCAGGTATGCTCAGGTGATCAGTCTTGAGCACTGCTGGTACATACTCAATTGTAGTTCAAAAGAGCTTTGGCCCAC
The DNA here is from genome assembly GCF_004785775.1 of Grammomys surdaster. NCBI lineage: Eukaryota > Metazoa > Chordata > Mammalia > Rodentia > Muridae > Grammomys > Grammomys surdaster. The sequence continues at coordinate 5,349,708 of NW_021604579.1, read as the reverse complement.
CATCTCGGCAGTGCACATATACCTTTGAGTATTACATATGTGCAAGGCCTAGAGTGCTAATGTTGATAAAACACAATTTACACATGACAACAAGAGATTTACTTCTGGATGCCTGTCCTTTGTCACACTCTGGGCTACATTATCAATCCTTTGACTATAGAGAGGAAATGAAAGTATACAGGGATATGCTGACCTGTCAATGGCTTGTTCAGGATCACAGAGGTAGGAAGAAGTAGAAATCCATCATGTAAACCCTCCTGACTACAAGCCTGTACCTTATTATAGACTAAGAGATCCTCCTCTCTCTGCCTCCTGAGTATTGGAGGGATGTTTTTCTATACTGTATGAAGATGTGTCTCTGTCCTTCCTTGCCTGCCTAAGGAACCCTCTGATTGGTTCAAATAAAAAGCCTATGGCCTTGGGCTAGGTCAGGGAAGTAGGCTCAGATACTTTGGTCATCATGATAAGCCCTTAGAAACAGTGATCATGGGTGTGTTCATGTAATTGGGTTTATTGCCTTGCTTGTTCTTTGACTATTTGTGTTTATTGTTTTGCTTATTCCTTGGCTATTTGCATCTACTGTATTGCTAGTCCCTCCACCTAGAGCTGACCTTAATACTCGCTTGTAATTAAAATGATATAAAAGCAAAATGGGGTTCTAGGAAGGGGAAATGGGGATGACATCTGTATTGTAAATAAATAAAATATCCAATGGAAAAAAAAGCCTATGGCCTATAGCAAAAGGCAGAATTGTAAGATGGGACTTTGGACAGAGAGAGGAACTCTGGAAGAAACAAGTTGGGAAGGAAGGAGAGGTAACCAACAAGGCAGAACTTTGATTGGTATAAACTAGATAACTGAGTTCTGAGTTAGTGGGAATAATGTCTAGCCACAAGGCCAAAAGCTTACAAAAAACAGTCTCCTCATCATTATCTGGGAACTGGCCCCACAGTTCAGATGTCATACTCTTGACAAAGAACGACTAATCTATAGCCTTTGCTTTATACTTGTCTCCATTCTCTCTGGTCTTTTATCTGAGGACTACACTATTAACAATCAGGATAAACTCTAAGGCCTAGAGTCTATCGCGATTCCTCCTCAGTCTTCAGCTATTCCAACACCCACCTCATAAACACTTCTATGACCTGACTCTTTATTCCTACTATGGCCTGGCACTGCCTGCCCTTCTTACAGATGCTTTAAGGTCCTGTGCTGATTCCCTGGGTCATCTGGCACTCTTGTTCAATTCAGCACCCATGTTGAACCAAAGTAGCTTGTCTTGTCCTTCCTCTCTCTCTCTCTCTCTCCCCCCCCCTCCCCCCCTCCTTCTCTCTCTCTCCATTTCTCCCTCCCTCCCTTCCTGTCTGTCTTTTCTTCTTCTGCCTCCTCTCCTTCCTTCTCTTCCTGCTTCATCTGTCTCCTCCTTTCTGCTTCCTTTCTTCTCCTTTCTCTCCTTCCTTTCTGCAGTGGTAGGAATTAAATTACTAAAGTACCCTAAAGGGCCTTGGACATGCTAGGCAAGAATAAGTTTGATGATGTATTTACTAAGAAATAATGTATTGATGTATAAATCTAACACCCAAAACTGTATGGAGAGAAAGAAGGCAGAACATACTGCATTAGTACAAAGGGTAATGCAGCAATAGCAAAAGCAGGGAATAGCTGTCTGGGAGGAAGAAGAGGAGATGACTGTCACAAAGGGGCAGAGACCTTTTTGAGGAGTAACATTATTTTAACCATGGCACCAATTATACAGCTGTATTTTTAATATTTTTTAAAACTCAAAGGGACTATATACTTCAGAGGTATGTATTTATGGCAATTACTTAAGAAGCTAGGTGTGGATACATACATGCGTATAATCCTAGTATTTGGAGAGATAGGAGGATCTGGAGTTCAAAGCCAGGCTCAGCTACATACTGAATCTGAGGCCAGCTGGGGTTACCTGAGATCCTGTTTCAGATAACAAAATATATCTGACCGTGTTAACATTCTAGCCATTTTTGGCAGTTCCAAATGGCCTAATGTTCTCTGTGCAGCTTCACTCTCTACCTTTTCAAATACACTACTGTGTTCATGGCCTTCTACTGGCCAACTTGCACTTAACCTCCAAGTCACTGAATAAACTCCATGTTTTCCAAGGACCTCATGTTCATTGCAAGAATGGAAAGTTTTCTTCACCAGGTCCCCACTACACCCTGTACTGATTAGCTGTGTGACTCTTCTCAGCGTATGACCCCCATTCACATGTCTGCAGGCCCTATATTTACTTATGGCACAGGAAGCTTGTCCACCATGAGGTAGGTGTTTATTGATGTATAACTGAAAGACAAGATGAAGGACTCATGCAAACTCAATTGGCCTAGGCTCCTCTTATGCTCTTTAACCCTCAAAGTTCCCATGACTCGGGGAGGGGCTGAGCTAGCATGGGGCTAAGCCAGACTAATGTTTATTTTGACCAGTCCCCCAAGGGCTTACAAATCATATTTAAATAAACAATTTATCAGTAAGACATGTTAACTGTATTGCCAGTTTTTGGCAAGCTACTTCCTCTACATCCCCTAGTCCCCACCTGCACATCCAACCTTCCAGGATGACTCACCAGACATTCCAGGAGACGAGCTGGCCGGGCAATGATGATCATCAACTTTTTTACCAGCTGTATCACAAAAGCTACATCTGAGCTTTCTGAGCGTTCATGAGCCTACAAGAGAAAGGTTGCTTTAAATAATTATCCTACTGTGGTTGGATTAAAAAGGACCAGACTGCACAGAGCTGACTACAGAAAGAAACTTGGAAGTATATGTTGAAAAGTCAACAGCCAGGGAACAGCTCTCCTGTGCCCACTCCACCAGGGCCAGCTTCAAACCTATTTTTTTTAGGACAGGATCTCTCACTGCACCTGTCATTCACTCATTGGCTATAGAGGCTAGCCAGCAGCCTCCAGGGGTCCCCTCCCTTCCCTAAAGGGTTTTAGAACATATCTGGTTTATTACATGGGAAATGGGAATCCAAATTCAGGTCCTCATGCTTCTGACTGACCCATCTCCTTAGCCTCTTGACATTTTCTCTTCTTTTAAGAGTCTTACTATGTAGCTTAGGCAGGCCTTAGTCTCCCGAGTTCTGGATTAGGTGTGTGCCACCATATCCAGTCATGTTTTGTTTTTTTGGTTAGCAAGCTCCACTCCCTAATACTAACAATTACTAGAGCCCCATAAGAACTAGGTAACAATATTTTTATTTATTCATTCTGTGTACATGTGTACATGCTTATGGCATGGTATGCACATGAAAGCTCTCTCTTTCTATTGTGTGGGACTAGGGGATCAAATTTAGGTCATCAGGCTTGGTGGCAAGTATCTTTACCTGGTGGGTTCATCTTATCAACTCCAGAACTTCATTTCTAAACAGAAATAAATAGCTGCTTCTCATGGGAATTTGGCATTCTCAAGTTGCTCTTATATAATGTTTATAATTAAGTATCCATTTTGAAATCAGAGGAAGAATTTTTATAGATAGAATTACTTTTTTAACATATTTAAAGAAAACTTTCTCACTGTAACTACTGCCTACTGAGTTCTATCTTCATGGGTATAGAGATGAATCTGCTAACTTTCTAGTATTTGAAAGCAATGATCAGGATCAGTTTGAATCATCTGTCTTGAGATGAACTGCTTCCTGAAATTCCTGCTCTTTCTAGACCCACAACAAAGCCCTTGCTTGAACATTAGCTCTGGACCCTCAGTTCCATTACTCCTCCTCCTCAGAGGGGTCTAGAGGAGACGGGTCCTTGACTACTTTAGTGGCATGAAGCACCTTGGAGAAATAGGTGCTCTTTCCTCAAATGTGTTAATGGTATCAGCTGAATGAGAAGCATCAGCTCACCTGACCTGAGAGGCTGACAGACAGCAAAGAGAACGAACGAGAGGCTGAAGAAGGTAGTGCTTAAGAATTTAGTGAATGCTTTGGTTTTTGCTATCTCTGGATTATTCTGTCTTTAATTTCTCAGAGACTTAATTTCTTTCTCTTTATTTATGTGTATAGGCTTGCATGTATGTGGACATGAATGTAGGTGCTCGCAGAGAGCAGAAGAGGGTGTCAGATGAGCTGGAGCTGGAGTTACAGGAAGTTGCGGTTGCTGGGACCCAAACAAGCAGTACACACTCTTAATCAGCAAATCATCTCTCCAGCCTTCTCAGAGATGTAAAATTTATAGACTGTTGTGAGCCATCATGTGGGTGCTAGGAGTTGAACCTGGGTCTTCTGGAAAAGCAACCAGTGCTTTTAATAGTTGAGTCATCATTTTAATTCCTCCCAGAGACTTTTTATACTGAAGAGAGTCACATTTTCAAGTTAAGAGTATATCACTGTGTTATCGAAATATCAGTTAATGGGCATGCTTATAGGATAAGCCCTACCCCTGCTTCACTGGGGTTGAGGATAGCTAAGAAGCTGTGCTTAAACAAATGATTTTCAGTAAAAGATAGTCCATACACCCATACTGTGTTATTATTATTATTATTATTATTATTATTATTATGTTTTGAAATAGGGTCTTACTACATATAGCCCAGACTGGCTTGGCATTCACTATATAGATCAGACTGTTTTAATTCACTGGGATTAAGAGCTAGGATTCAAGGTGTGGGCCATCATGCCTGGTGAATCTCTGTATGACTTTTTGCTTTTGGAAAAAGTCAAATACCTATACACAATACCAATGCTGGACTTAAACACTAATCATGTTGGAGTCTTAGACAGAGTAATACAGCTTTGGCTTTAGAAAACCATTCACAAAACTGAGTTCCTCTGAAACCAAGCAGGCTTCTCTTGGTGATGCAGAGGCTATGGGAAGGATATCAGCTCATCAGTACCAAATATGGAAATTCCTACACACTGGCAAGGAGATCTGGTAGGAGCCAGCAGCTACGAAGAGTGAGTTCACTGCTAATTCCTGAGATTCTAGAAGTTTCATTACTTTCCTTGTCAAGACACTTACATCTTGCAAAAGCTTTTCCAAATTCTCTTGAAGTTCATAGAAATAGTGTGATGTAATGAGGCCACTCCGAGATTTATCCAGGCAGTCTCGGGCCATCTCAATCACTTGATGATGAATAAAGCTTAGTGCTCCATCTGCCAAGGGCAACACACTATCTGGAGTGTTACAGGAAATGAATTCAGCTAGTCGCTCTTCCATTTGTGCAGTGGCCTGAGAATAAAAGAAAAGTAAACAATTCCCTTTCACTCCCAGCTTAGCTGCAGCAAACTCTGAAGGATGGATGCCCTAGTGTGGAGGAATTCATGGGGAGTGGAAGTGGAGGTGTGAGTGGGTGGGTGGGTGGGTGTACATCCTCATAGAAGCAGTAGGGGGGGTGGGGTGGGATAGGGGGTTCCTGAGTGGGAGGAAAATGGGGAAAGGGGATCACATCTGAAATGTAAATAAAATATCCAATAAAAAGAAAAGAAAGAAAAAAGAATAGAGCTCTCTAGTTCCTTTCTTCTTCTTTAAGACATATGATACTTTCTTCTACTCAACTCTTGATCTCGAGTGGAGAAACAGAAGCTCTGCAAGTAAAGGCCTCTGCTTCTTTCATCCTGCCCCCTTCAGATCCTCTAGATGATGATGACCTTTCTGGTTTCCTCTGCACTTGACTTCTTCACTCTGAGTCTTCATACTGGCCTGGCTATAGGTAGTCATCCTGGGATCTTATTTTCTCCTTTAAAACGAACCCTCACCTTGGGGAATCTTTCTTTGTACACATGATTCATCATTATTATTTCACCGTCAAAGGAAGCTGGGGACCGTCCAGGACTGAATAAGAAAGAAAGAGTCATGTTATTTTAGTGCCATGGAACATTCAAGGAGAAATATGGCCATCTTTGGGGCCTCTGAGCCCAATTGTCTTCAGCATCTCACACATTCCTACAGTCATGAAAGCCAAGTTCCAAGCTTTCTTTATTCTTAGAGGTCCTACCATATTTGTTTATAGTTTTAAAATGGTGCAATGTTAAAATAAGCTACTTTCCTACAAGAATTGTAGCTTTCACACAGCTCTCTGCCATGGCTGAGACGAGGAGAATCTACGTGCCAGTCAACCTACTGCTGGCTTCCCTAGGATACGCTCCTCAGAAAATGATTCCCTGTTCTTACAGCTTCAGTGAAAGACAGTCTATCCCAATGTGTCCTAGGAATCAAATCAAACAATGAACCAAAGAAAGACTGTGTGTATATATATATATATATATTTTTTCATTTCTAAAACAAGTCACAGTCAATGGGTTACCTTAACTGTCACCTAGAGGGTAGAAAAGCCATAATGAGTAATAAGTCTAGGTTTTAACTGAAGATTGATAGTAATTTTTCAGTCTTTTTATTATTTTTTCATAGTAAACTGTATCATTTCATCTAGAATACTGTAATCATATCTCCTTAATCATTTGAAATCTTGAGTCAAAGAGCTGAATACTCAGTTTAATACCCAGACACAAGATCTCAGCTGTCAGCTAGGTTAGAATTGTGCTTTGGTTTTCCCTTAATGTTACTATAATCCTCACAATCTCAATTGACTTAAAAGATACCCATGGTCCAAAAAAATTGTGAGACCACCATGGTTTAGGTGCTCCTTTATGAAATCAAGAACCTGCCTGAGATCTGCACTCTCACTGCATTCTTGATCCTTCCCTGTGAAGCCTCAGATACATTTTCATTAATCTGAGAGTCTGAATCACATCTTTGAGACCTGGCCAATGACTCTGTGTCACTTCTAGTGCCAAGATTACCTGAGGGGTTCTTCCTGGGAGGTACAGTTCCTCTGAAATTCCAACCTGTACTTTAGCTAATACATTGCTTTCCAGGAAACCAAAAAAAAACAAAAAACAAAAAAACCAAAAACCTGACTTAGTCATTAAAGTCATACACATTTTTAGAACTGATATCATGATTCTCCTTTACTGAGTGGAGTCTGGAGGGGAAAAAAGAACCAGCTACTTTGCACTTGAAGCCAAAACGGCTGAGTGTTATTGTACTTCACTCACTCAAGCTTTGGTTGTTTTTGACCAGGAGCCAGCAAATTATGGTTTGTGGATTGTTCGTGTGAATAAAAATTCTAAGGAGGTTTCCCAAGGAAGTTAACTGTACTGCAACAGTAAAGTGACATAGCTGTGATAGCAATCAGTTGACTGCACAACCTAAAGAATTTAGCAGCTCAGCTCTTTGCAGGACGTATGTACTGAGCCCTGTGCCAAGCAAATAAGATGGGCCCTACAGGTTCTAGGGCAGTAGGTAGGAGTATTCCTTACCTGAGGCTTCGGGAACGGGGCCGCATGGCTGGGGATTGACGTCCCTCCTCATCTGGTACATTCTCTGTGCTAAAATGCTTCGTCAGAAAGTGTAGTTCATCAGCTGTCGGCTGGAAAGGTAACTGATGAAGCTTTTCTTGTGAGGAACATGACGACTAGAAAACAAACAAAACCCACCAGCATTAAAGACACATGCAAAGGATCTGGAGAAACAGTTTGGTGGTTAAGAGTGCTTGTGACACCATCATAATGTCCAGAGTTCAAATCTCAGCAATCATATAACAAGCTGGGTGAGTAAAAAGCAGATTCGTCTACACAAACTCTTTGCCTTCACTCAACAGAGTTTCAAGCTACTTGGAAGAGCAGTCAACCATGTTTTCTGGCTCCATAAATATTCCAGGTCTGAGCAAGTGCATCCCCTTGTTTTCAGTTTCATAACCCTGAGAGCAGTACTGTGGGATAGCTCAGCAATGTTTTCTTTTAGTTTTGTTATGCAGAGAAGAAAACGTTTTGCTGAGGTTAGGAAGAATGGTGGGATGCCAGGGACACTAGAAGACAAGAAAATTTAGTAGGAATGGCAACTGCTTTAGTATCTAGACTTATACATCAGACCTGGTTTGAAAAGCAATCTGAAGTTCTCAACAGGGGTCAAGAATTTCTGATAAAGGCACACCACTTACAGCAGACAACATGAGGGAGCAAGTTGGTGCTATAGTGAGACTCTCACAGATGTAGTCACTTTGTGGCAAACCACAAAATCCCAGGACTCCAGAGTTCTTCCTTTACTTGGCAAGACTGTCCCAAAGAGCAGGGAAGTTAGACACCACTGGTCCGACTTTCACAGAACAACCAACCGAGGCCTTAGGGTTCAGCCATCTGAATCTATTTACTATTACAGCTGGAGCAGCAACCAAGGGAGCCACTGTTGTAGTACCATCCAGTGAGAGACGAGCTCTGTCTGGATCAACAGTGCAGGCCTGTCTTATACAATATTATAATGCACAAAGCTTAAAAAAATTATTTTACATGTGTGACTGAGTGTGTGTCTGCATGTGAGGCCAGCCTAGAATAATACATGGTGAGCTGTCTCAAAGTGTGGGTGGGGAAAGTATGTAAGATGAGTCTATTAAAATTGACTGTACAGTAATACTTATGTGTTATATACATAGACACAGAAAAACACATAAATATGACTCTCCTTTTGGGTTTACAAAATAACACTTCTTTGAGTAAGGGATTTTGGGAAAGGGTATGTTTATTAGGGAAAACCTTAAGCTTAATTGCCAAAGACCAGTGAGACCTCTGGACAAATAGTGATTTACAGGCCAATGAAAGAACTAAAGTACTTTTTCTTGCTTGTGACTCATGACTATAGATAAATCAAGCAGAGAAGACCTGTAGACTGATAGAAGAAATGGGGATGGCTCATCAAGTTTATGTTTTACAAAGCTGTTACTTAAGTCCTTTGCCAATAACATTTGTCAGCTTTATCATCCCAGCTCTGAGGCTCCAATCGGAAGATGCATTTCAGAATTAATTATCCATACTCACAATAAGTGTATCAGACGGATCTACTGTCCCAAAATTGAAACTCTCCTTAAAATACACGTTTTAGAGAAAAGCCCATCCTTTTGATGACATAACAAGCAGCAAATAACTACTCTTCCTTTTTGGCAGGTTTTAACAATGATGAAGGCTACTAAAGCTTTGGAACATGGGAAAAGTGATAACCTCTCAACTGCGATCCTAGAAAAAAGGTTGAAGGAGGCAAGGAATCATGCTTGGGAACTCCCACATCTCATCTTACTGGCAGAGAAAGCTCTTTTCTGAGTTCATCAGGAGGAACTAGTGGGAGAACCTGCTAATCCTTCTGAAGGCCTTATAATTATGCTATGAAAGTTACCAAGCCTCTTCCCCTAAAAAAAAAAAAAAAAAAAAAAATGTCTCTTATCCTCAAGAAAACTTATTGAGCTTGGAAGAAATTACAGGACTGGATGGAGAAAAATTATCTATAAGAAAATACTTCCAAAATGAAGAAAATGTTGTCTTAGTTGGGTTCTAGTACTGTGAAGACACACCATGACCAGGACAACTCTGATAAAGGAAAACATTTAACTGGGGCTGGCTTACAGTTCAAAGGTTTAGTCCATTATCGTCCTGGCAGGAAGCATGGCAGTGTGCAGTTACACATGGTACTGGAGGAGGAACTTAAGAGTTGTACAACTTGATCCCCAGGCAGAAGGAAGACTGAACTTCTAGACCCAGCTTGAGCTACTACTGAGACCACAAAGCCTACCCCCTAGTGACATACTTCCTCCAGCAAGGACATATCTCCTACTAGTGCCACTCCCTATTCAAACCACCACTTATGGTTACAGCTCTGGTTACTTACAGAAACGGTGGAGCTAGGAGTGTTGGTTCCATAGCCTGAAGAAGGCAATGAGGCCAAAGACCAGCGCCGTCCATCAGTCCTACATTAAAAAAAAAAAAAATTATGAAATTCCTATAGGGTCACACTCTGAGCTTCAGGGCCTGCCTGTCTGTGTCCATTAATACTTTTAGGCAGTTAATTCACTGTCTCACAACACAAAACACTGTCTGTCTAGCATGAGTTCTCATACTGTCTACTGTGTGGGGCCTATTGTGTGATTTTTATTTCAGAGATAGCTACCAACACCACAGAGTCTATGACCTTGAATAAGAGCAATGGTTATGAATAAGTCAGATGGCTCAGTAGGTAAAGATGCTTGCCATCAAGTCTAACAATCCAAGTTTGAACCTAGGACCCATATACTGGAGAAGATCCTATAAGTTATCCTCTCACTATCATAGTTGCATGTGTACACACACACACACACACACACACACACACACACACAGTGAACAGGGTCTTTCTCTTGCTATCATGTGGGACTCAGGGGTCAAACTTAGGCCATCAGGTGTGGTAATAAGCACCTATACCTGCAGAACTATATTGATAGCCCATAAAAAAATTCTTTTTTTTCCCCGCAAAAGCTGGGCATGGTAGTACAGACCTTTAATACCAGCATTTTGAAGGCAGAGGTAGGTAGCAAGATTTCTGAGTCAGAAGGCAGCCTAGTCTACAAAGCAAGTTCCATGCCAACCTGGACTATAAAATGAGCCCTGTTTCAACAACAAAAATTTTAAAAGGAACTATGTTACATGGTTGGTGAGATGACTCATGAGGTAAAGGTGATTGTCAAGGAGCTTGATGTCGTGAGTTTGATTCCAGGGACTCATATGAAGGAGACAGCTGACTGTGTGGGGCCTACTGTATGGGACCCATCTCTGAAAGAGATACCAGGCCTATGGATTGTTCCCCGATCTCCATTCATGTTCTGTGACATGCATGTGCACAGACACATACCTGACAGATAAATATAAACAACATAAAAAATACCTTATGCCACATCCCATCACCCAGACAAATAATTATGAGTCCATGTTATAAAAGCTTCAGCTCAAAAACCTGCTTAACCTTTCTCCAGGACAGAAAAGCAAAGAACTGTGATTCTCTGTGTTAAGTGCTTTAGGGGAATACTTTTGAAAACAGCTGAAAGCCTTCTCTAAAGTCATAAACAGACAAGTTAGTTCACTATTCTTTCACAAGGCTATTGCTGTTCTTTGACAAATATTTTGAAGCCAACTTATGTGTCCTAATACACCCCAAGGAGCCTGTTACTATTTGCTATTGACTGATACTTACTTCAGACTCAAACAGTGCCTACTTCTTTCTGTCAATCAACTGGCCTAGGGAAGAGCCTTTATAAGAGATGTATATATGGAAATCAAAAAATGTCTTGTGGAAGTTGATTCTCTCCTTCTACCACATGGGTTCTGGAGATTGAACTCATGTTGTCAGGTTTGGGAGTAAGTACCATAACCTTCTGAGCCGTCTTGCTGGTTCTAAAGAATTCTTTCTTTGGAGCTTGGTGGTCTATCCTTCTCAAGATGAATTTGAATAAAAACATATTTGCTACTATTCACTGAATATGTTTTAGATTTTTAAATGTATTTTCATGTGTATAGGCATTTTGCCTGCACATGTCTGTGCACCCTAGGAGTGCAGTGCCCAGGAAGGCCAGAAGAGGTTGTCAGCTTCCCTGGGAGTGGAATCATTGATGCTGAGAGAAGCCATATGGTTGCTGGGAATTGAATCCTGTTTTTCTAGAAGGTCAGTCAGTGCTATTGACCACTAGGCCATATCTCTAGCCGTGACTTATAGAATCTCAAAACATCAACGATGTAGAATCTTTAGAAGTTAAGCTCCAGTTATAGTTTGCATAGATTTATCTACTTCTTCAAGGTCTTAGTAATAGCAGGGTATCGATTAAAAAAAGAGAAAACAGGAAGAGATCTTGGCAGGATTCTTCATTTTCAACTCTTCATTTTTCTTTTTTTTTTTTTAAATTGGGTTATTTTTTTTTCTTGTTATCTTTACACATGAGTGTTTTTTTTAACTTTTTATTTATTATATATAAATACACTGTAGCTGTCTTTAGACACCCCACAAGAGGGCATCAGATATCATTACAGATGGTTGTGAGCCACCATGTGGTTGCTGGGATTTGAACTCATGACCACTGGAAGAGCAGTCAGTGCTCTTAACCACTGAGCCATCTCACCAGCCCCAAGTCTTCATTTTTCTACCAAGTACAAGGGAAGAGCTGGAGGTTCCATGCTGCATGCAACTTCAAGCTACTCAGACAGCCAGCTCATGTAAATTAGGACTTTACTGAAACTCAGTCTCTGAGGCAAAACAGTATCCAGAAGGATGCTAAAACATGATGTTCTTTCTTACCTCTTTGATGGGTCCTGGGTGATCTACAAGAAAGCCACTCAAGTCCAGGAAAAAAGCTGGGCAAAGATTAGTCACGTATAACTCAGGGATGGATTTCCTATGACCTTGTCACATTTGTTTTTTCACAGGTGATTTTAAATCTTTAGATCAGTGATTCTCAACCTGTGGGGCTGTGACTCCTTTCAGGGTTGAACAACCTTTTCACAGGAGGCTCACTAAAGACCACTGGAAAGCACTGGTATTTACATTATGATTCATAACAGTAATAAAGTTACAGTTATGAAGAGGCAATGATAATAACTTTATGGCTGGAGGTTACCACAATCTGAGGACCTATATTAAAGGGTCACAACATTATGGTTGAAAACCACTGATTTAGATGAAAAAATAAACCACTCATAAGATAGCTACTTATCAGTATATACTGAAGGGCAGGACCAAAGTCAGTATGAAATGTAATCACTGGATGTCTGCTTCCTCGGCTCACCTCACTGGGAATATGTGAGTCTAAGGGTGACTTGTCCTTAGGCTTGAAGGCTTGGAAATTATTCAGCAAATATTGCCTCCAACATATGAGCTCTGAGTCTCAGTTCCAACAGGGAGTATTGAAATCCCATATGCCCTTTTTACTAGAAAGGCTCAATTTTCAAAACCACATTCAGAAAAGAAGCCGTCACAAATAGTTCTCCCATCAAACACAAAGACCACATGCTACACTGACTGACCATGCAAAGCAGTAGCCCAGCCCATCACCCATCACACCCGTTATTACCTGTCTGCTCTGTGGCCATGGCTGTAGTGAAAAGACATACATCATGAGAACCAAAGTGAACCAGTATTGAGTATTTCTACCCCCAGTATTTTGTATAGCTTGACAGAGACAAACATTTTGTTCAAGAATATGTGGCAATTTGAAGTGGAATTGTATGACCGATGATCTATCTTCACCATTCAATTATATCTGTCTTTTCTGTGATATGATACAAATCTGATCCTGAAGGGAACCTTAGTCTACATATCTGGTCATTTTTCCTGTATGTTCTGCAGAAGGATAGCTAGGGGACTTACATCCCACAAGTACAACTCAAATGTCATAGTCCCCAGCCCAGACATGTTTGGGTCACATTGTTTAATATCAAGCTTCAAAGCCCTTTGGCTATCCCTATTTCAAGTATAAATGAAGCAGTTACAAGGGCATCAATAATACCTGCCATTCCATCTGTTTAGAATAGTCTCTATGTTTTTATCCACGGGTTCAATGCAATAGCTACTTCTTAGCCTTCAGATGCGTCTTATGTATCTACCCAGTGGGAAGCCTGTTTCTATTCTTTCATACAATAGCATGTTCCTTCCCTTTCATACAATAGCATGTTCCTTCCCTTTAAGATATGTATTAGCCTTCCTGGCCCCCTTTCTCAGAGTTGAGGATGGAACCAGGTTCTTCACTGAGCTAAACTTCCAGCCTCCAGTTTATAACTATGGATTCCTTTGCATCTTCATTTACTGTCTTATGTGAACCACTTATTGGAATAATAAGCACTGAGGGCTTATTATTTACCAGGCTGCTGCTCTCAACACATTTAAGGTATCTCTAATTAAAATATGATTTGAAGCTTGGCGGTGGTGGCGCACACCTTTAATCCCAGCACTTGGGAGGCAGAGGCAGGTGGATTTCTGAGTTCGAGAGTTCGAGGCTAGCCTGGTCTACAGAGTGAGCTCCAGGACAGCCAGGGCTACACAGAGAAACTCTGTCTCGAAAAAACCAAAAAAAAACAACAAATAAAATAAAATACAATACAATAAAATAAGATTTGACTCTAGTTCAGGGAAGACAGAAGACATGAAAGCAAAAGATTATACACTGGAAAGTACGACAGATGGAATGGGATGACTTTATAAAACATGTTCAGACTGTGTGGTTAGTAAAGGTCTAAGGAGATAACATTTAATATGAGATATGAATGATAAGAATGAGTCTACTAAGTAAAGGCCTGGAGGACAATTTCCTTATACCAGGACAAATGAATAAGACTGTAGTAAGTCTGAAAAACTCAGTGTATTTCCACAGTGTTGCCATGGAATAACTATGTATCCAAAGAGCCTGACTCAAAATTTCTTAGTATTTATTAAATAAATAAGAAATGACCCAATGCCACTCTGTGGATCTGATAACAGGTCCCATTGTTCCACCTCCTAATTGGATGTTAAGTTCACATACAGGTCACAATTATCAATCAAGCACAAACTTACAGTATGATCCTACCAAAACACTTGATTAACCGTGGAAGTTATATGGGCCATGTAAGTTCACAGAACAAACCCATATGAGCTTTCTTCAGAGTAAGGTGACTACTAAGTGAGGAGAAGCAGCAACATTAGCCATCAAACCCTTCCTCACCTGTTCTTCTCAGCCACACAGAACTCTAGGGAGGAATGGGATGCATCCTTTCTCAACTGAAATGGGATTAGTAAGCGCTTGTTCCAGCAGTTTCTTTTGTTTCTGCTTTTTTTATTTTTGTTTTTATTATTTTTATCTTAATTGTTTTGAGACAGAATCCCATGTAGCCCAGGTTGTCTTCAAATTCAGTATGTAGCAGAGGATGATTTTCAACTTCTTTTCCTCTTGCTCCAACCGCCCAAGGATTGTGATTATAGGTGTGAGTCATTATGCCTCATTTATGTGGTATTTTGTGCATGTTAGACAAGTCCTCTACCAATGTAGGGTTTCTCTGTGTAGCCCTGGTGGTCCTGGAGCTGGCTCTCTGTAGACCAGGCTTGCCTCAAACTGAAGAGATCCACCTGTCTCTGCCTCCTGAGTTCTGGGAATAAAGGCATACACCACCACTATCACTTAGCAAAGAAAGTAGTCTTAATATTAGAACTGCTCTTATTTCAAGATATATTGTATTCTCTGGCCATTGACAGTTACAAAGCTGGAGCTTTATTACTATTTATTTTAAATGGGCTTTTTCATTTAGAACTAAGGAAATCTCTACCTCAAAACTAAACAAGCAAACAACCCCCTAATTTAAAACAAAACCTCCACCAACTCGAACTTTGGCTAAAAGAGAGTTCTGAAGTTATGGAAAGAAACCATTATGTGTAGAAAGCCTTAGCAAAAGGTTTGAAGACACTGTCAGGATGGACTTCGCCAGAGGCCACTTAATGTGCTCTAGGCATGGGTGGAACTGTCAGATCTGCCAGGAGAGGTCAAAATCTACAGTATCGCTTTCAGACAGGAGAGAAATGGGACTTAACAAATCCTTCCAATCTCAGCTAATTATAAGGGAAGATCCTATAGTCTTTTTATACCTATACTTGGGACCTTAGGCTGAAAGCTGAGATTTGTATTTCTAGCATTTGGGAGGCAGAGACAAGGGAAAAAAAAATCTCTAAATAGGGCTGTAAGCATAATGTTATTGTACAATCATTCAAATACTGATTTCCATGCCCCTACATCTAGTTGCAATCCTTATTCTGAGAATCTCCTGTCTCAATGTTGTGTAATCATTGCTACCTAATTCCCTGATTGGTCAATAAAGGGCTGATCAGCCAATAACTGAGCAGCAGAGAGAATAGGGCTGGATTTCCTCTCAGCCAGGGGAGGGGAGGAAGGAGAGAGAGGAAGTAGGGAATTGCAGCAGGTAGAGAGTCCTGGAGACACCATGAGAAAAGGCCTGGAGCCCAGAGAGCCAGATCAGTACTAGAATGAAAGTATTGTTGGGATTTTGACTGAGAGGTAGCCAGATTAGTTTAGAGGATTAGTGTAGTGTAATACTGCTCAGTTGCGATGACCTTTAAAGCTTGTTAAATAAACAATATAGTCCAGTCTCAATTTGGGAGCTAACTGGGTGAAGGAGGAGACAACTGTGAGAAACACATTAAAAAGCCACTAACATAGGACAGCCTGTATAGTCTACATAGCCAGGGCTACATAATGAGACCCTGTTTAAAAACAAACAAACAAACAAACAAACAAAACAACAAGCATAAAATACTCCAACAAAAGCTGAGAAGAAAGTTATGTCAGGCCCTTTCAGCTTCTTGGAAGTCCTTGAGACATAAGGTGTTACTCTGATCCTTCCTAGAACACTTTCTCTTCTATAACCTGAGGATAATTCTCAGTTACAGTATAGCGCTGTGAAATATATTCTTAGGGCACCAATGTCTTGTATTTAGGATTATAAAATAAACAAATCTACTATCTTTTTGTTCAGCTACAATGCAGTCACTTAGAAAGGAAAACTTGAACAAGATAGTTATCATCTGGGAGAGACCAGAAAGGAAGGCAATTTAATGACTGGTAGTCCAAGGCAACCCAGTCCACATGAAAGAGTATTGACTTGAAAGAAGAATTCAGACATCTACCAAGTACAAATATCAGCCAGGCGGCAGTCATGCAATGCCTTTAATCTCATCACTCTGTTCTCTGAGTTCAAGATCAGCCCTATCTATAGAGTGAGTTCCAGGACATCCAGGGCTACACAGAAACAAAATAAGAGAAGACAAAACAGCACAGAGAGGTTCTCAAGCAACTTACCTACGGGCAGGAACAAAGGAAAAGTGAGCAGGAGCATTTGGAGAGAAATTCCGGGGGCTGTCCAAGGGACTGTTTCCTGTGATGGAGAAAGGAAAAGAAACCTCGTTGAGGTTTGCTTTGGGAATGAGGGGTAAGGGTGAGGTGAGGTAAACTGGTGTGGCTTTCTGGTAAGAAACCTTTCTCTCTTATTAATCTAGTATATCTGATTATTTTCTCAGGCCAGCTCTCAGTTTATGAGTCTTTATAAAAGCTTGACAACCCAGAAATTTTCTCTTTTGCTCTCAAGGTACCTATGATAACCTATACCTCTTGGACATCCACTCTAGATACAGCAGTGATTCACATGCTTCCTGCCCTCTCAGGAACAGATCAACTTACAGTACCTCAAAGGCTTAAAGACTTTCCTAAAGACAACAAAATGCCTAATCTAAAAGTTACTTGTACAAGTATCTTCACACACTTCATCTAAGGGACTAAACAGAAACGTGAATACTTTAATGGTAAAGTTCTTTGGCAGAAATTCAGGATAGAAGTACACCATAAAATGCCTTATACTAGAAACTCTGAGGTCCACAAAGCATGGTCAACCTCCTCAATTACCATTTTCTCAATTACTTTTCATGTATGCTAGTCACTTTTGAGACAGAAGCCCAGGCTGTTTTTGAACTCTTACTCCTGCCTCAGACTGTGATTCACTCATAACCTAACGCTTTGATTTTGAAATGAAGTACATGTGTCTTACAAATATGTCAGGAGCTTCAATGATCCTACTGTCACAGCCTTCCAAGTACCTGGGACTATGTCAGGTAAGATATGCAAATTTCAAACAAATAATGTATCATGTCAGAGGATCCCAAGAAATAATGCAGACTGACAAGAGAATCTAATCAAATTACAAACACATGAAGCAATGCCACTGAAGAAGTGGAAGAAAAACTGTTGACATAATCTTTAGAAATGGAGTCTGTAAGACTAAAGGAAAAAGAAAGATGGCCCTCCAATAGCAAAGCTGTTACTCGGGTCTTAGTTTCTAATACCATCCTACCTTCCAAAACATCCCTCAAGTTTCTTGAAGAAATGACTGACTCTAAGACTGATATAAGAAATACAGTCCGGCAGTGGTGGCATACGCCTTTAATCCCAGCACTTGGGAGGCAGAGGCAGGCGGATTTCTGAGTTTGAGGCTAGCCTGGTCTACAGAGTGAGTTCCAGGACAGCCAGGGCTACACAGAGAAACCCTGTCTCGAAAAACAAAACGAAACAAAACAAAAATAAATAAATAAATAAATAAATACATACATACATACAGATGAGCAGGGAGCATTTCATAGTGTTGGAAGGCAAGGAAGTTGTAAATAACCCAAAGCAAAAACAGAAACAAACAGCACTGATGGGAGATGTCACTGAACAGGAATCAAATGAAGGGACTTCCTTTCAATGGCCAAAGCTACAACAACTTAGACAGACAAATAAATAAGATTCAAACTAGAAGATAAATATCTATTAGTCCATACTAATCAATAAATTAAAAATGAGATGAATATACAGACAACTTAAACAATACTACCAACCAATTTCACCTAATTGACACTGAACACTGCAATACAACAATAGACTGTATGTTTTTTTCAGTGACAGGAGAAATTTACTAAAGAATATCATATTCAGGGCCATAATAAAATCAAATACATTTTAAAGACTTTAAATCATATAAAATACTTTTGACCATGAAATTTAATGATAAATTAGTAAAAGAAGGAATAAGAGACATCTCTGGGATTTGTTTTTATTTGTTTGCTTGAGACAGTTTTGTCTGTTTAGCCCTGGCTGTCCTGGAACTCACTCTGTAGACCAGGCTGCCCTCAAACTCAAAGATCCACCTGCCACTGCCTCCTGAATGCATGAGCCACCACAGCTGGCTGGGATTTGTTTTTGATGAATTAGTGAGAGGGTATATAGTATGTATATAGTTGGGGGTGGGGGAGGGAGGGACTGTGAAAGGTTTTGGCAAAACAAAACAAAACATTCTATAAGGCAAGGGGTTTTAATGATGGGTTCCTCCAGCCTGGTAGTCTAGGAGTTTATAAACATTTCTCTGATGGTCCAGGTTCCAATAGTCTTCCCAAAGCTATTCTGGCCCCAACTCTGAGAAAAAGCATAAGAACTTAGTGTAGATCTCACAGGAAGGTTAAGTAAGAGCAACTCTCCCTCTCTCTCCTCTCTCCTCTCTCTATGCAAGTGACCTTTCTCTCTTTCTTTTCCTCCCCTACCCACCCCTCAATTCCCCTGGCCACTCCCTTGGCGCCAGTTAACTCTTTCGCCCAAGAGCAGTTTCACAATAAATCTGTCTTTTATATTAAAAAAAGGAAAAGAACAAATTCTTCAAGAAGACTTCCATTTTCCTAAAAACAATCCCAATGTTGGAGTAGGGGGTCCTTTAGACTACCTGTGTTTCTAACTGACTGACCCCAAACTTGTTAAGTCCCCATAGTTGCCTTTAAGGGTTTAATTCACTAGACCAACTCAAGAAAGCAATACATTTATTCTAGTTGCACTATAGACTATACTAGGGGAGGGTAAGGTCTGTGAGAGAAATCAGAGCTGCTGTGCCTGTGCTGTGGAATATGGGCGTGTCTATCAGCACATAAATGTGTTTACAAATCAGGAATCTCTACTGAGCTTGTGTGTCCAGAGTCTGTTAGTTTTAAATTGGGATTTTATTATATAGGTGAACTCAGTCTTGAGGTCCAGTCTCTTTACTGGAGATCAGGTTGGCTCAAAGTTTCAACCCTGTAACCACATAGTGATCAGCCATCAGTCTGAAACTACCTTTTATTAAAGTGAGTTATCACTTTAATAAAAAAGTCTAAGAGAGTATTTGTATACCTTCTTTTATTGCAATTTTCTATTTTTCAAATACTTATTTTACTGTAAAAAAATTCAAAAGGTTGTCAATATTTTGAAGTTTACAACAGAATAAAACCAGCAGTAATTTAAATTAGACTTATTTGGGGTGAAGATTAACATGTTAGAACACTAATGTTTTAAAGAAAAAAAAGGAAAATGTAGCAGCACGCAGAATAGGCTTTTTGGACTTTACCAAGCAATTTAGTGGATGGAAAGAGGGTTCAAAGACAAGTCATTCTAAGACGTTATAATGAAATAACTATCACATACAAAACAGAAACACTCAGCTGAACTTGAATCAGTTGCTTCTCTTACAGTTTGTTTATAAAAGAACACAATTATGTAGCAAGCCCCTATATAGAAAGCAGAAAGCGTAACAACGCCACCTTCCAAAGCCATCTACATAATCATTCCCAATAAACCCCACTTTCCTCCTCACTAAAGGCAACATTATCCTGATTTTAAATACTTCCTCACTTTAGCTTTACTAAGTAGTCATCATCTACAAAGTAAGTTCCAGGAAGCCAGGACTACAAGGACAGACCCGGTCTCAAAAAAATAAAAAAAAAAAGAAAAGAAAAAAAAACAGGGTGCATTCTAATCATCTTATTATAAAAGTCACTCTTTTACAATCTTCCTGCTTATGGTAAACATTCTTTAATCCGCTCTACCTCTGGCAGCCTCTAGGCTTTCTGTTCCTACAGAATGCCTATCCTAGACATGTCAAAGAAATTGCAGAAGTGGCCTTTTGTGTTTTAGTTAGTCCATTTTGCAACTTTATGTAAAAAAATGCCAATCTTTTTGCAAAACAGTTCTATCAATTCCTACTCCTACCATCAGGGCCACCGTGCCCTCTTCCCACACAACCACTGAGTAAGGCATCATTGGTGGTCAAAGAAAAGAATATCTATCTTTGTGACTTTAATTTTGCAATTACTAATGAAACTATCTTTTTATGCATGTCTTTAGCTATTTTTCAATCATACTATTATTTACAAGTGTTCCTTAAGTGTTCTGAATCTAGAGCCCTTTGTCACATGTGTCACAATTATCTTCTATTTCATTGCCTTTTGACTGTCTTTGAAGTATGTTTTGATAGCTAAATATTCTGAATTTTCAAGCAGTCAAATTATCAATCTTTTTATATTCAGGTCCCAAAGAAAGGTGGGACAAGTCTCACTCAGTGCCTCTGACTCGCCCCAGTACCTGTCACCCTGGGTCCTAACCCCAAACTTCTCTAGCATAGGGGCTAAGCTTCCATTTCCTCAGCTGATTCCTATATAATACAGCCATTTTGGCCACACATTCTCTTGGTCCTCCTCTCTAGGCCTCTTGATCATATATGTAGGCTCAAAGTTAGATGTGCATGTCTTCCTTAATTCCTTTCTAGTTCACTTATTCAAATAGGGTTTCTTAATGAACCTGGCACTCATCGATTCCAGCTATTCTAGCCAGCCAGGTTCTACAGAAAGTGCTGGGAGTGCAGGGATTACAGGCAGGCTATAATGCCTATCGGGCTTTTATGTGGGTTCTTGGGATCCAGATGCTTGCCTGGCAAGTGGCTTATTATTCATTGAACCATCTCCCCAGTTCTGAGTTTTAATGTTTCTTGATACGGACATTCAACTGTCCCAATACTGCTTAGTGAAAACAATCTTTTTGTTTATACCTTTACAAGTAACTTTTGTCATAAGTGTTTATGTGGACTCTAAAAGAAGCGTCCTAAATCTATTCTTCCTATAGTGTTCCTTGTCTCAATTAATGGCATCCTTACCCAAGCAGGAAATAAGGAGATACTGCACTCTAGTTGCTTTAGCAATGTTTTTCTTGTGTTCATATATTCTCCACTTCTAATAACCTCTTATACCTGGATAATGGCAATGGTCTTTTTTTGTTTTGTTTTGTTTTTGTTTTTCGAGACGGGGTTTCTCTGTGCAGCCCTGGCTGTCCTGGAGCTCACTCTGTAGACCAGGCTGGCCTCGAACTCAGAAATCTGTCTGTCTCTGTCTCCCAAGTGCTGGGATTAAAGGCGTGCGTCACCACCGCCCAGCTGGCAATGGTCTTTTAACTGGTCTTCCAACTGCCAGCTGTGGCAATCCTCTTAGTAACTTTGATATTTGTAATCAGATAATTATATACTTGTGGTGAAAAGGTAGCAAGTTGAAAAGAAGTGACAGGGTTTTTTTCTTTTTAACAAAATTGTGTGTATGTGCATATATCTACAGAGGCCACAAGAGGGCACTGGATCCTTTGCAACAGGAATTACAGGCCTTTGTGAGTCATTGAATGAGAGTGGTGGGACCTGAACTCCAGTCCTCTCCTAAGGATTGAACAGCAACGCTCTTAACTAACACAACTCATCTCTCTAAGCCCCCAAAGTGTTTCTTCTAATCTTTTTGCTAATATGGTAAATGCTCACTTTTAGGATTATGTAGTTCTAATTTTTCTAGACTTTTGTTTGCATTCCTATTAAATCTATTTTCTATATTGTACTAGAAAGAAATTTAAGCATGTAGACCTTCAACTTTGTGATTTAAACTTTAAAGAACATTCACTTTTTAGATCCAGAAAAAACTTTAGAAAATTTCATAAACTCTTCTTCCAGGAAAATGAACATAGGTATGAGTGTAAAACTGGCAAGACAAGCTTAGGAGACTTACAAACCTCATAAAAACATCCACAGTCCACAGATCTTAGGTAAAAGAACGACACAAGAAATTAGTATCTTGGGGCTGGAGAGGTGGCTCAGTGGTTAAAAGCACTGACTGCTCTTCCAAAGGTCCTGAGTTCAATTCCCAGCAACCACATGGTGGCTCACAACCACAGCAATGGGGTCTGACACCCTCTTCTGCTGTGTCTGAGGACAGTGATGGTGTACTCACATACATTAAAAACAAACAAACAAACAAACAAACAAACAAACAAAAAAACCTTAAAAAAAAGAATCAACCTAAAAAAAAGAAATTAATATCTTAACTCTGTATAAAACGTACAGCCCTCCCATAGCTTAGTTTATCCTCTTAACCAGATTCAATTAGCAATTCAATTATAATCTGGAAACATACACCATGAAGGCTTGCATTTCTATTTCCTAACTATAACACACTATTCTATACTTACAGATAAGTTGCCTTTGCTTCAACTTATCTCTGAAACATCTTGCTTATTATACGACTATCTTAGAAGGCATCACCTTACTTTCTGATACCACATTAAGTGACCATGGGTCTAATACAGTCCTTATGATGTCATGTTAGACCTTGGCTGTCACTTGTGGCAGCATCCTCTGCAGTTCTCCTCTCATATATCCCTTCTGACACAGGACCTGCATACTTTGCTAGCTTTCTATGTTCTCTTTCAGGCATTCTCTCTCCTTTGACATAAAAATACCCAGGTCGGAAATCATGTCATCAGAAATGACTCCTTTCTGAAGTCATCAGAACATACTATACACACTTTTCCATACCCTTCACTGTAAAAATTGTCATTCCTGAATTTCTGACATTCTCTTTATCACAGCTTTTGACAAGAGTGATCTCACTGTCCTCATAATCTTTCAACAACATCTCAGCCTTGAGAAGTTTCTGGAGAATGTCACACAATGAGGCTGACCAGTTTCATATTAGCCTATGATCCACTGATCCCACTGGCTCTGCATAAAAATCAGACCACAGTTTTACTGTATTTATTCTCACATTGGTTTAAGACACTATTTTATAGTTTACCCTCTGTCCTCAGGCTCTCAGATAATTATCTCACTTCTAACTTCAGATAGGGAGCAGAAGTAATCAGAAAATACCCCAAATAAGCTCTCATTTCTGTACCTTCTAATGTGGGTGTTATATTCCCACCCTCCCTATTACTTCAAAAGTACATATAACTGTCTGAGTTCCTGGTTAAGGCCAATCTTCTGCTTATGTACTAGATCTCATTTCATCTCAGCCACACAAGGACTGTGGTAGACATTGCCCTTTTTCATGAATGGCCAAGTTTTTCACTACATGGAATGACTTCCATCAGCATACAATAAATTTCATTTCTAACTTATTCTCCTCTTGTGCAAGAGAACTAGCCTAGGGTCTTGTTCACACCAAACAAGGGATTTACACCTCTGAGTTATTTCTTCCTACTTTTTACAGTAATACTTCTACATTTACTGTTTTCTTTTTCTTTCTTTTTGACTGTCCAATCAGGCCGTGGCCACTAATCAAAGCTGCTACCAAACCTCACCACACTGCTATATCCAAATGTAGTCTTCAGACTTCATGTTACTGATAGCTCCATTTGAAATACTTGTTCTTATTGCTGTTGGCTCTAAGACACTAGTGTTTCCCACAATTCTCCTCCTCTCCTTGTGCTCTCCCTACTCTGACCTCTAAGAACTAGAATGTTCCACAGCTTAGTCATGTACCTTTAGCCTTTTCAGTTTCTGCTCATTACTCCCAGGATCTCATCTAAACACACAGGCTTTTAATCTTCATAACTTCAATGTTTATGTCTTCTATAATTATTCCATGTAATCAAGACAAACATACTCAATTGCTTACATAAATGCACAGATGGCATTTCACTATAAGGACCCAGCACCAGAAGTGCTGGGGCCAGAGGTGGAGTTCCAGGAAGACAGAACTAGAATGATTAGAGGTAGTATCTACAAAGCACAAAGAAGAAAATTGAAACTATGGAGACAAAGATTAAAACAAATAATAGGCTTAAGGTACAAGAGGAGGGCAACTCACCACAAAGTTAGAAGTACAAAAAAATCTGAATGGCACAAAACTGGAACAACCAAAAACAGAGGAGTGGAACTGAAGAGAATACAGTAAGTCAAGTGCTACATGTTTTCACAAAATAAGACAATCTGAGATTGCCAGAGAAGTTGAAGTTACAAGACAAACACTGTTTCCCAGAGTGAAGATAAAAAAGCAGATACAGAAAATCTGAGTTTATAGACTAGACTTTCATAAGCAAACACCTCCATGGGAGCCAGTGGAGGAAGTAGGAAGAGTAAGAAGGCTTGAACTGCAAAGGACAACTTGTCCAAGACTCAGCATAGGCTATTCTAAGAGTTAAGAATTCCTGGATAATGTATTTTTATTCAATATGCATGGATGTTCTGGCTGCATAAATGTCCACATACCATGTGTGTTCCTAGTGACTGAGGAAGTCAGAAGAGGGCATAGGATCTCCTGAAACTGGTTACAGTTGTGAGCTGCAATGTATGTGCTGAGAACCAACCTAGGTCCTCTGTAAGAGCAGCCAGCAATCTGAACCACGGAGTCATCTCTCTAACCATCTCTTTAAGTATTGGTAAATTTTATGCACAGAACAGCTACCAGATTCTCACAGTGAATATTTAAGAAAACCTTCATCTGAATTCAGAAGAAGCAGAGGAAGAAGGACCATTATGAAAAAGTCAAGGCATTCTGTTCTTAACGAAGCACACCTTCTGAAGAAGCTACTATAATGTACTTCATCTATTGGAAAAGAAATACTCAACTCCTGCGACTTAGAATCTCCTGCCCACATAATCTGTGGGAATTAAACTAAGATATGCTAATTTATAGCCCAGCAGCACAGACCATCCAAAGACTTAGATTCAATTATACAACTAGAGAATACTTCTCTCCTCACCCTATCAAATTTACTGTGGTTAATTTGTGTAGTACATTATAGCCATCTACCAACAAAAAAAATTATATGAGCTAGGTATGGTGGTACACACCTTTAGTTAACACAGTAAGACCTTGTCTCAAAAAAAAAAAGTTACAAGGCATACTAAAAGGCAAAAGAAGAAGGGAAAATATCCCCATGATTAATATTCTATATGCTCGAATGGAAGAGTAGACAAGTATCCAAATGTTCAATCAAGAACATATGGGGAATTATGTAAGCAGATGGGTGCTAAAGAAGCAAAGGGAAAGCTAAAGATCAAAAGCACTGCACTAAAAGTCAAGAATACCGTATAGATAGGCAGGATACATCTCAGGGAAGCATCGCTAACTTAAAGAGATGCCAACAGACATTTCAACATTGAAAAGCAAAGGAGAAATGGGGAGGTGGAGAGGGGAAAGGAGGAAAGCATTTGGGAGCTGAGACAACCAGTGAAAGCTGTAGCAGACCTACAGATGAGCAGGAGGAGAAGAAACACAGCAGGGACAGAAGAACATTTGGAACAATAAGAAATGAAAACCTTATGTGCTGGCAACATAGCTCAGTGGTCACAAGCACTGGCTGCTCTTGCAGAGGACCCAGGTTCAAGCTCAGCACCCACGTGGCAGCTCACATCTGTGTGTAACTCTAGTTCTAGGGGTCCAAACACCATCACACAGACACAGATACAGCCAAAACACTAATAAACATAAAATAATAAATAAATAAATAAATTCTTTAAAAACCCAAACTAATGTCTTATAAAGGCTATAGAGCAAGAAAGGTCAGAAAACATATACAGGATAACTAAACCCCCTCTCCAAACTCTACTTAGGGATATTGTGTGCACATTATAGAAAATCATAGACAAAGAGGTTTACTGAAGTCTTGGAAAAAGGTGGGAAGATATGCCTTCCCCACAGAGGACCAGACAAGATTGCACTCTCATAGACAAATGTGACAGTAGGGTGAAATAGTGTAAGGGGAGGAAGGGAAGAGAGAAAAAAAGCACACTCTTAGAATTCTTTCTATACCTATCAGAATAGTCTTCAAAAGTAGAAGAGAAATACCTTTTCAAAAAATATCAGCAATTTAATACCATCAAATCTATCTTCAAAGAAATAGGTAAAAAGCAGCTTATAAAGACAAAATTATACACATAAGAAACTGAATTGTACATAAAGAAAGCATTTGGCTTAGCATGTGGCTCAATTACCAGTGCTTGCTGAAAAAGAAAACACATTGCAGGCAATTACTTTTTAATGAAAGTTTATTATTATTTTTTTTGCACAAGTTTTTACCTGCCTGTATGCATGCCTGTGTTCCACATAAATACCTGGTGTTTGATGAAGCCAGAAACAAATGTCAGGTCCCCAAGAATCAGAGTTAGAGACAGCTAGGAGGCAAATCTGGGTCCTCCTCTAGAACAGCAAGTGCTCTAAACCCCAAGCCATCTCTCCAGCTTCAGTATGCCAAGTCTTAATGCGTATTTGCCAAACAACACAGCATCAAAATGCATAAGGCAAAAATGAACACAATCAGGAGTGATAGAAGATGACATAATAGTTATAAATTTTAATGTCCTTTCAAGAGAAAGGGTAGATCTAGGAGGCAGAAAATTACTGAGAACTAATTAAGCTTATTATAGTGGTCATATGAATATAATGGACATTACAATGATTATATCTACATACCATATCATATGAAAAATTCATCAAAACACTACATTCTTGACCAGAATATATGTCTCACCAAGCTTAAAAGAACCGAAATCATTCCATATCTGCTTAGAGCAAAATGAAGTTAGAAATCAATGAAAGAAAGACAGCTGGAATAAATCTCCAACTATTAATTATTATATACTAAAAAGCATTTGAAAATATTTTGAACAAAATGAAAATGAAATCATCATTTATCAAAATTTGTGAGATGCAGAGAAATCAGTACTTGAGAGCATTAATGCATATACTAGAACAAATAATTTAAACTCATTCTGAGTTTATACTTTTGAAACTAGGAAAAAAACAAATTAAATGAACTATTCAGGCAGGAGAAAATAAAATCTAGAGATATAATAAAATTAGAAACAAGAAAATAGAGAAAAATCAACATGACATAAAGCTGGTTATTTGAAAAGAAAAACCAACCTTCCCCTTGTCAAAGTAGGGGGAACAATAACACATGATTACTAATATCATAAATTAAGTATTGGGCATCACTAAGGATCTCAGGAACTAAAAGCATTAGTAAAGAAATACTATAAAATAATTTTATACCCGCAAATCTCATAATATAATTAAAATGGATTAATTTTATAAAAAGATATAATTTGATAAAATTATTAATATAAAAATAGGTATATGGACAGGTCTCAATCTACCACAGAAATTGAATCAATAATTAATAACCTTTCAAGGCAGAAAGCACCAGTTTCAACTACACATTTCAAAAAAATTTATACCTGCTCTACACAAGTTCTTCCAAAAGAAAGAAGGGGAAGGAATACAACCCAGCTCATTCTCAAGCCCACATTTACTTTAATACCCAAATCAGATAAACGTAAAAACAAAAACCACAGACTATTATCTTTCATGAATAGATATTAAAATTATTAACAATTATTAACAAGTTGAATTTAACAATGCTTAATTAAAAAGAAGTATACACCAAGACCAAGAGGGGCCTATCTTAGGGATGTAAGCTAGCTCAACACTTGAAGAAAATCAACAAAATAGGTATAAGTAGTGGAAATGTTCTGTATGGTACTACAACAGGCAACATGTATCATCATAAATTTGTCTAATGTGTATCATTAGTAGTAAACTCAAGTACAAAACTACTGATTGGGTAATAATAAAGTATCAGAGTAGGTTTACCCAAGTGTAACAAATGCACCATTCCGGTAGGGAACACTGAAGATAGAGAACCTTAACGTATGTGGGGACAGAGTATGTATCCTGTTGAGTTTTGCTATTAGCCTAAAACTAATCTAAAAAATAAGGATTACTCATTAAAAAAAAAAAAAAGACTAGGGGATATAATATGCAGAAGGCCCTGGGATTAAACCCAAATCTATCTATTTCTCTCTCTATTTCTCTCTCTATTTCTCTATTTCTCTATTTCTCTATTTCTCTCTCTCTCTCTCTCTCTCTCTTTCTCTCTCTCTCTCTCTCTCTCTCACACACACACACACACACACACACTTTCCAGAATGGCTAAGTACCTATTGAACCAATCTTACTACAGGTGTGTCTATTTATAAAATATTTAACAGTCTAGGCTGGAGCCATGGCTGAACAGTTAAGAGGATGTATTGTGTATTGCTCTTCCATAACCAAAGTTCAGTTCAGACTACTCTGAGGGTTGGGGAGTGAGAGCACTAAATCTAGCTACAGTGGGAATCCAACAGCTCTGGCCTCCATGTGCACCTGTACTCACATGTACATACTTAGATACATAATTTAAATAAGAACAAGATACTTGATACTAAATTGATCTGTACAGAATTTAGTTACTTTCAAATTAACAGATTTTTTATTATTGAAGAGATTCAAGTCTTAAGAGCAAAGCAAATAGGACTTAGAAATTTCAGCTGTATAATATTTGACAATTTAACAAATGTCAAGTTTGATACGTATGGAACAACCAGTGCTGCTTCTGAACATCTGGTTAATATACATATAGTCTACATTCAATCATGGAACGTGCTTCATGCCAATTCTTCCTCTCTGAATTTTCTGTCATGGTTTACTGAAAGATGATTATGAAAACTTTTATGAACTACTAGGCATGTTATAAATACTAACTCCTGGAGTTAAATTAAAGATTCAGGCAGACAGAAAATATTATGTAGTATTCTCAATCAAAATCACTTGAGTAAGGAAAACTTAGTCCTAAACTCTAACAGAAATCTAGAGATAATCATCTCAGAGAGGAGTAGTCAGTAGTAATTGTTGGGATTCAGACCCAGGATAAACTGCTGAGATGCACATTTTACATTCCAAGGTGGACCTGGTCTCCAGGTTCTCCCAGCATCCCTTAGTCCCTACCTGTTACAGTCCCTACCTGCTCTTTGGTCTGAACTTTCCAGCCCAGGGTCTGGGCTTCCCATCCTCCAGATGCACTTTCCTATATAATTTAAATGTTTGCCTCTCTCCTCTCCTCTCCCTGTCCTCTGTCTTTCTTCCAATGACAACTTCCCCCAGCCTCATGTTCCTTGGGACCAGTGAACTTGCCCAAGAGCTGCTTCCCAATAAACCTGCCTTTATATACTATAATTTGGCTTGAATTGACCCATTTCACTGGCAGAAAATAACTTATCAGTTATTACTGCCCAGTACTTATGCTACAGCTATGTATGGGGTTTAGAGAAGCTAAATTTATTTCCACATAATGAAAATCTGGGTCAGACATATGCTGACACTTTACAAAGTTCTAGGGTAGAAGTGCAATTTAAGAGAAGCCAAAACCCATTAAATATACATGCATACATGCATGCATGCACACACCTACCACACCAAAAAAAACCTCAGGGAATTATGTAATAAAAAATGAGAGCTTTGGTCTAAAGGGCAAATATTTCAAATTCCTTTTACTGTTGGTAGTGTCTTCTAAAGTGACAGTTTTTCAGATGAGCCCTTTTTCCAAAGATATTTAATTAGCATCCCTCTCAGAATATTGATATTTACTCAAAGACTTAGTAAACCACCAGCAAAAAGAGAAGCCCACAAGATTAGACCAGTCTTAAGCCTATGATATCCACCTGCTTCACAACTTAATGTCCCCTTTTATTAATCAAAGACAAAGATCAGGCTTAGGACAATAGTACCCAGTGATTAAGACATCTAGGAAGCAATCTTTGAACAGTTTCTTATTGTTCCAAACCTGCCCATTATCATTAACCCTATGTTAAGAGGTTCTGCTCTAAACAGGATACTCCAGCAATTCCTGCAGCAAAGGTTGAGTCTGACTCTCACGATACAAGCCTAGAACAAAACACCTGGCTAATTAAATAAGGTCTCTGCCCCACTCCTAGTAGGTTGAGTAGGGCCTGAGTTAGTATGAATCCCATTAAAATTATGTATCTCCCTTAATCAGAAGCAAATAAACTAGCTCTCACACTATCTATTAAAGTTCATATTCTATATGGATCTGAGACTGACTACAGAAATAATATGTAAAATCAATGTCAATATGAAGCAAATACCCCTCACATTTTGTTTTCTTTGATTCTCAACTGGAAAAATTAACAAGAGTTTAATAGGGTAGGAAAATCCTCTGTGAGACCTTAAGGCAGGTGTTGAGTAACAGTTTCCTCCAAGATCAAAACACTAAATTCAGAAGGGATGCTCCTTAATCAAGAAGGTAAACAACTCAAAATACCTCAGGAAGTCCCTAAAACTGACCAGATTTACTAGGGCCCCCCCTGCCAGAGTACACAATAAAAACTGAAAGTCCCTCAATCAAAGTTATAAAAAAAGGCTCTCAAACTAGTTATACAACAAAGACAACTCTGAGATTTGACCACCTGAAAGAAACAAAAACCAGTGAAACTGTATAAAAGAAGTTTAAAATAAAGAGGTCTAGGTTTAAAATAACTTGGAAGGGATACTCTCCAGCCTGTTGAGCTACTTGCAGGCTGTCCCATTTGTGAACCGTCACTTGTGCTGGGGTAGGCTTTGGAGATGCACCTGTCTTTTGAGTCATTTCTGCTTCTATAAGTAACTCCAATACAACTCACTGGCTCATCACCAAGTGGACTTTGGTGGTATCATAGTACTTAGGTCTGTCATGGGATCCCTATCTGGAGCAAATAGACATGTGTTTTCAGACAACAGTAGGACAAAATGTTACTGGATGGTCATATGATCCAAGATAACTCAAGCCACATGTGGTAGAAAACATTAGAACAGAGGCCATTGTTCAGAAGACTCAAGTGGCATCAAAAGGTATTCTAGACTAGAAGTAATGTACATAAGGAATCAAAATCCACTGTACCTATACTCCCACAGAAACAAAGACTATGAACTCTTTATGTGTTGTAAACTTGGTGTTCCTCCAGCCTGCCTTCCAGCTCAGTTGCTGCAACACGAGCACTCTTTAAAAGGCCGCTTTGGACATCACTGCATGTGTTCTTATTCTCTCTCTCTACCCCTTTCTGTCTTGTTCATTCTTTCTGTCTCTCAGTCTCTGTCTGTCTCTATCCCTCTCTCATGTGCCCACTCCAAGATGGACTTTGGCCCTCACCCACTTCCCCAATAAATCTCTTGTGCTAGATCTGTTGCATGGTGTGATTTTGTGGCATGCCTTGGCTCCAACTGGTCACCATAACAGTGGCAGCTTTAATAACATGCATTAGTCAGACAATGGTGAACCAACAATGTGAGAAGTAGGAAAGAAATCTGGTGTCTGTGGACATGATTTATTAACTTTTAAAAATCTGTAAGCACTTACCTGTGTGGCCATGGAGTGGGGAGTGTGGCCTTGGTAGTGTAGGTGATGTGCTAGAGGTTACAATCAAGCTCTTGCGGTTACTTGTCCGACAACTGCAATAAAGACAAAATGTCAGTTATAAGATTCCAGGTTAGTTACAGAGGCACCTAAGTAGCATGATTCCCTGGGTTGAACAATATAGTGCTTTAAACTTCACTGTCCACCAATAACTGTGTGAATCACAATTCATTTTACACCTTGGAGTAACTTTTGCCAGTGTCCTGACTTTTGTCTTGATTTGTACTTTTCCAGTGTTAAGTTTGCTTTCTGAGGAAACTCAAGAACACATATGGGGGGAAAATTTTGTTCTAAATTGTAAACCTAATTTGGAAACATAGCACGTGTCAAAACATTATTTTATTTAGGCCAGTATGGGGCACTCATCAAGCACATGCAAAGCCCTGAGTTTGGCTGTGGGCATGAATAAAGAAGCAAATACACAAAATGATCCTACTTTTATCTCACAAATTCAGTATCTTGCCATAAAAATGAAGCTAATTTATACAGTCTGTCAAGCTACTTTTACAAATAGTTAATTGCTAAATTATCTAACATCTTTATTTTGGAGTTGTTTCAATAAAACTGAATTTCCTTACAAGTTAACAATGGGCTAATTTTTCTTATAATCAGAGAAACCCAATCATGATGAAAACCCATTTTAGACCATATTTCTTACTAAAAAGAAATTACGAATGTATTTTAAAACCAGACTATTTTTTATTTAAAAGACTGGGGAAAACAAAACAAAACAAAAAGGCATTAAGAATTCTGCTGATCCTGCTGGTAAGCCATCCTACCATATTCTGCCCCGACTTCCAATCTCCCAATATGTGTCCAGATCCTTGTGTTAGGCAGAGCAAAATCAAGACCAGCTTGGTCACAAGAGTTACAGATAAAAAAGAAGGAAAACAATAAGATAAAAAGACTGAAAAATAAGGTGGTGAAAGTTATACCATTTAAAAGTAGCCAGCGATTCTGCAAGAGTCCAGGAGGATGATCCCCAAGTGCTGGTAAAGGCTAGAGGCTGCACATGGGGACCGTCAGCAGATACTAGAGAATAAAAAAGACTGAAGAAGCTGGTGAGTACAGAGAAGCATGAGAAGTACTGGACTTCGTGAGGTTCAAAGCCTACAACTTGTCTGACTTTCACTGGACAAATGATAGGCTTAGTAGAAAAGCTAAGCATGCCTGACTACTTCTTTTGCCGTGCAGGAGCTCTTTGGTTTGTGGACTCCTATTTGTTAATTTTGCTTTTGTGGACTGATCTTTTGCTCTAATACCTAAACAATTTCCACTGGCAACCTGGGCTACGTCACAAGACCCTTCCTTGGGCTGGTGAGATGGGAAAGTGGTTAAAAGCACTTCATTATCCTTCCACAGGTCCTGAATTCAGTTCTCAGCACCCACATCAGGTGGCTCATAACCACCTATAACCCCAGCTTCAAGTGGAATCCAAGAGGAGGAGGGGGGAGGAGGAGGAAGAGGAGGAAGAGGAGGAAGAGGAGGACTGGCAAGGCGCCGCAGTGGGTAAAAGTGCTTGCTGCCATGCCTGACAGGATGACCTGAGTTCAACCCTGAGTTTCATAGTGAAAGGGAAGAACTGACTCTTACAAGTTGTCCTTTGACCTCCACATGTCTGCTGTGGCACAAACATGCAAGGGTACACAGAAAATAGTAAATATTTTACATATCCATTTTGCTGTCTGTTTTCTCATTAGACTAAGCTTGAACAGTGACTTTTATGTTTGCTTTGGTTACAGCATGTTGCTAAAGCCTAGAACAATGTAAGGTAGACTCTCAAGTAAGGTAGGCTCTAAGATATTTGCTAAATAAATTGATGAGTATGAGTTGCTATAAAAACCAAAATAAAGACAATAAATGTCTAACTGTGTACCTGTGTTACATGTAAATAAAATTATTACATCTAAACTTAACTATTAAAATCCCACGAAACTTAAGGGATCAATAATTGAGTTGAACTATATTTGGTTCTTTAAACTTTAAAATAAAATACAGAACACTGAAGATCATATTTCTAGGCCACATGCCTTTTAACAAAGGTACACATAATCTCACTTGGCTAATCTGTAACAGCTACCCGAGGGAGAAGAAAGGTCAGATGCTCTGGTACAGATGCCACGATCAGCTGAGATCCAAAACAAGGCTAGTTTTTCCCTTTCAATAGGCTCTAGACATTTCCCCATGATCAGAAGAGGATCAAGATTTTATTCTTTCATCTCAATGAGGAAAAGTACCTAGTGTCTGAAGAGGTGGTGTACAAACCCAGCTAACGGCAAATAACCTGAAAATCTTTGCATTGATGTTCTGCTGCTAACTACAAAAATCTGGTCAATGAGAGTGGAGCCCAGCATTACATCTTACGCGCATCTCACTGTGAGCATTCCAGTGGACAGTAGGAGCAGGGTCCCAGGCACCCCAAACACTCTCTGAAACGTCACTAAATTATGAAGCAATACACAGTGTGGACAGGTCACTCTACTGTGGAGCTTTAAGCACCTCTGAATTTCCAATCCCAGGGGCCTACTTCCTATTTGAGCACTAGGCTGTATGGTCAGGAAAAGACCACTTTTGTTCCACTCAGTGTAAACAAGATAGAGAACTTGGAGCAATTTCCGGCCAAGCATTTTTGACAAGGCAGTAATAATCAAGATGATGTCCTTGTTAAGATCAAAATATGAGCAAAGGTAAAAAATATTACTTCTTGCCAATAAAGGGAAGTATTGTTAAACATATATAGTAAAAACATCACCAAATGCATCTGATTTTCTTACACAGATCATTTCAATATTCTTTCTTCCTCCCTCTCATATTTGTCTTCTTTTCTTATTTCCTCTCTACTCCTAACACATGCAGCCTACTAGTGACCTCTTTAAATTAAATATCTTCATTACATTCAAAATCTTCCAAAGGCTATTAATTCTAAATAGGAACAAATAGCTAGTAGGTGCAATGCGTTAACTAATTCTTTCCTTTATCAAGGATGTCCTTCTTTTTCAACAATACATGGTAAAAACTCCTTACTCCTTTAAAACTATTCAACTGCTACCTTCCCCATTTCTGTATATGATACTAGGACATGTTCTCCTTTATCATTACTTCCCAGAAGCACTTACCACCTTCAGACATAGTATACTAACAAATTTATCAGGAATAATGTCTATTTCTTTTCATCTACAATACTCCCAAGAGGAAATCCCCGTCACTCAGAAATAGTGCATCCAGCATGGCCAATTTTTCTAATCTTAAACAAATGAAAGTATTTCCAGAGCAAGAGGTTGCCAGAGTCCTCTCCAGTCTCTGGGCTACCAAGCACAGAATCTAGAGGGAAGCCCCAAATTCCTTTTCTCCAAAGCTAGCAGCAGTTCTGCTTGAATTTAGCTGCCTACTAGGAAGCATTCATGTCTTAACAAACTAGCCTCTTCATCCACTTTCTGACAGGGGCTGGGAAAATGGCTCAGCAATTGGGAGTACTTTCTGCTCTTACAGAGGACAATAATTTGGTTCCCAGCACCAGTATCAGGTGTCTTCAGCTCTAGGGGATCTGCCATCCAATAATACTGCCCCCTGCTGGCATCCTCATGTTCATGAGCACCCCCTCCCTAACACACAGGGTGACAGGATATAAGGGTTTTTTAAAAGTAGGATCTAGTCTGGAAAGGAAGGAGAGAAAACAGAAAAAAAGATATATACATAAATATCATACATAATCATGTGTAAAAGTCCTAATTGAAAACAATCCAAATGTCTATCAACTAATGACTGAACAAAATACTATCTATTCAAAAAGGGAATGATGTTCAACATGATAGAACTGTAGAATCATTATATCAAATGAAAGAAGCCAGAATCAAAGCACTGCAACAATTACATATATGTGAAATGTTCAAGTTGAGAGTGGGATCTTTAATCCCAACACTCCAGAGGCCGAAAGAGCTCTATTAGTTCAAGCACAGCTTGGTCTACATGGTGAGTCCTAGGCCAGCCAAGACTATACAGTGAGATCCAGTCTTGAAATAAAATAATAAAATATTAGGCCAGCTGTTACCTAGGGTAGGACTAATACAAAGATTAAATTCAGATGGGTAAAAGCAAACTTCTCAAGAAAAGCAAATGTTCTACACTTAGATTGTGTATAATTCTAAATGTAGTAAAAACTACCAGGTAACTTATAATTGCTGTGCTTTATATGATGCATTACATCTTTTTTTTTTCCTTGGTTTTTCGAGACAGGGTTTCTATGTGTAGCCCTGGCTGTCCTGGAACTCACTCTGTAGACCAGGCTAGCCTCGAACTCTCGAACTCAGAAATCCACCTGCCTCTGCCTCCCAAGTGCTGGGATTAAAGGCGTGCGTCACCACTGCCCGGCTCTATGCATTACATCTTAAAAGCCTTTTTTTTCCCAAGCCTTCCATCACTAAGCCACATTCCCACTTACTCCCCTTCCTTAATAACGTAGTTTAGAAACTATTAGATACTTGTGATATCCATGTGAATGACGGTAGGTGATAAGGTACTTGGCATGAGTTGACAGAGATGTTGAGATATTATCTACTTAGAGAAAACAGTGTTGCTGTGTCATGAGTGAGATGCTGGACAACCAAAAAGGTAAGGATAGCTTTTGTAGCCACAGTGGTCAGTGGGTACAAAAGATTAGTTGTAAACTGAAAAAAATTAAGTAACAATATTGAGGATAGAGTCAGGGTTCTAATTAAAAAAAAAAAAAAGAATCACAAAACCAGAAATCACTAATAGAGGAAATTGGAATGAACTACAATTAAAAGCAGTGGCATCAAATAAGCCAAGAGTTTTAATATATGCACCTATTACTAAGAACAGTATACACAGTATAGCAACATGTTTTAAATAACATTCCCCACTCACAAGAACTATGCGTTCTACAGAATGCCTAAATCAAGGGCTAGTGATGGGAAGTTAAAAGAAAAGCCACATAGGACTATTTTATGAGGCCAAAAAGAAAGTTTTCACAAGAATGATATATTTCAAAAAGACATAAATGCCAACATAAAGAAACTCCTCTGGATCAAATGGTATAACTTCAGCAACAGCAGCATATACAAGGATATTAAAAGAATGGGGCTGAGAGATGGTTTAGCAGTTAACAGGATTGAGGTTAGATTTCTAACATCTACATGGCAATTCACAACTGTCTGTAAGGCCGGTGTCTGAGGATTTAACACTTTCTTCTGGCCTCTATGGGTACAACACTCATGTGGTACATAGACCAAAAAAAAAAAAAATCCATATATGTAAAATGAAATTTAAAAGTATTTTAAACAACAAATTATACTACATTAAGTAAAGTAGCAATCTTTTGTGTATGTTTGTGTGATACAGTAAGTTTAAAAAAATTAACTAAAGGAAAAAGTTTTCTAAAGTGGAAAAATATTATTTAGCAACCCAAGTAATGTATAATACACTTAAAGCCATAAATCAGTGGGCAAAGTTATCATTCTATGTCTATATGTCTGTCTGTCTATCTATCTATCTATCTATCTATCTATCTATCTATCTATCTATCTATCAATCATCTACCTTTCATTGATTCTGGGTCCCAAACCCAGAACCTTGAAGATGCTAGGCAAGCCACTAAGCAAAGTAAAACTGCTAGCTCAATGTGTCAAATTTTGATGAGGATAATTTAATTTTTTGTTTTGTTTTGTTTTGTTTTTCGAGACAGGGTTTCTCTGTATAGCCCTGGCTGTCCTGGAACTCACTCTGTAGACCAGGCTGGCCTCGAACTCTGAAATCCACCTGTCTCTGCCTCCCAAGTGCTGGGATTAAAGGTGTGCACCACCACTGGCAGGCTGATAATTTAAAATTTTAAAATTAGGAATAGAGACTTACAGAATCATTCTCACAAGATAATTGTCAACCAGGAAAAGATTTAAAACCAGTGGTAAGACAGTTCTGTGGACAAAGGAGTTTGCTGCTCAGTCTAATGATCTGAATTTTATCTCTAGAACCAGCAAGGTGAAGAAAGAGAGAACCAACCTCTCCAAGTTGACCTCTGTCCTCCACATACGTCTTCTGGCATGAGTGTTCAACAAAAATAAATATAAAATTGTAATTTTAGAAAATGTTTTAAAGGTTTTTTTTAAAACATAACTACACTGAAAACATGCAGCCTTCACCTTATTCAAATCAAGGCTAGCTTCATAGTAATGTCATAAAAATGAAGTTTGTGTTACCTGATTGTCCTTTCAAATAACTGGTTGTGATTTTCTTTACTTTTCTCTCTCCCCTCCCCCCTTTCTTTTGTTCTTTTGAGACTGGGTATCTGTTTGTAGCCTTGGCTGAGGTCGAACTCATTCTGTAGACCAGGTTGGTCTTAAATACAAAGATCTGCCTGCCTCTGCTACCAAGTGTTGGGATCAAAGGTTTGGCTTGGTTGTTTTTCTAAAGTGTCAAGGACATAAACACCAAGAAAGCAAAACTGTTCCAGCTAAGAGAATACAGAGATGATAAAACTCTAACACATGATCATGGACCAGATTTCTAACACAGTATATACTTCTATGGTATAATGTGATATTTTGATATATACATAAAACTATGAAATAAAATAAAACCTATATACGCTAGGCAATTGTTTTATCACCAAACTGGGTTAAACCTCACCCTTTCAAAGAATAATGCTACTGTTTTTTGGAGGAGGGATAAGGTCTCATGTAGCCCTGACATCAAACTTGCTATATAATGGAGGATGTTCCATTTTGATCTTGTCTCTATCTCTTATAAGTTTCAGACCTGCACCATACCTGATTTATGCAGTGCTAAAAAATCCAATCCAGAGTTTAATTCATGCTAGCAAGGTGTTTTAAATGAGACTGGCCCTGGTAAGTGGAACTGTTCGGGAAGGACTAGAAGATGTGGCCTTGTGGGAGTAGGTGTGTCCCTGAGGGTGGGCTTTGAGGTTTGAAACGCTCAAGCCATGCCAGTTAGCTCTTGCTCGCTGTATCCTGCTTCTGGATCAGATGGGAGTTCCCAACTATATAGTATCAATTTTAGAAAACAAAGATTAATACTATTATATTAGTTATTTTTCTAGAAGATGCATTGCAATACCAACTTATTCACAACACTTCATTATAACAATTGTGTTGTGTTGACCAGGCCCATACAGTATAAAGAGTTATAACAAGATTCTAATTCAGAGCTGCTCTTTGGAGCTACAACTAAATGAGATTGCTTTAGAAGTCAAGGAAGCAACTACTGAAATGACTGGAAAAAACTTTTTTTCTGCATGACAAGAGATTATCTTGGAGGCATTTAAATGACCTTAGATGAAATGCCCAACAGTGGGGAGAAGGAACTCAAAGAGTCCACCTCCGGTAAATAAAATAAGAAAGGTCCTCAAGTGGAGGGATGGGATTGCCAACCCAGTCAAAATTTCTGATCCAGAAGTGTTCCTGTCTATAAGAACTGAAGGGACAAAAATGGAGCAGAGACTGAAGGAAAGGTGGTCCAGTGACTGGCCCATATTGGGATCCATCTCATGGGAAGACACTATTATTGATGCTATGGTGTGCTTACAGCTTGCATGGTTGTCCTCTGAGAGGCCCAACCAGCAGCTGACTGAGACAGATGCACATACTTACAACCAACCAATGAACTCAAGTCAGGGACCCCCACCTGTGGCTGAATTAGGAAAAGGCTGGAAGAAGTTGAGAAGAGTGACCCCATAGGAAGACCGGCAGTCTCAACTAACCCAGATTCAGATCTCTCAGGCACTAAGCCATCAACCAGGCAGCATCACTAGCTGGCCCAAGGCCTCCCTGACACATATACAGCAGAGGAGTGCCTGGTCTGGCCTCAGTGGGGGAAGATGGGCCAAATCCCAGAGACTTGAGGCCTTGGGGTGGGGGGAGACCTGTTGGTGAGGGAACATACTCTCAGGGACAAGGGGAAGAGAGAATCAGATGAGGAACTGTGGAAGGGGGTACTGGGACTGGGAACAATGGCTGGATTGTAAATTAAATAAATAAATAAAATTGCTTTATACTGGGTAAAAAATCTTTTTATTGTTAATAACAAGGCAATCAAAAATCAATGCAAAAATACAGAGTAAGACTTAACTACTTACTGGAAGTGTTTAATCGAATACACAAGGAGCCAAGCTCAGCACAACAGAACTCATGAATGCAAGAAGGACAAGGGATAAGGAGAACAAATAGCATGTGCTGAAGATAAGATGGGAGAAGAAGGAATGCCTCCACAGTAATGGGGTATCATTTCCAAACTCACTCTGTGCTGAAGAGTTGCCCTCTACTTTCTATGCTTTTCTACATCATCTTGATTATCTCTAGCCAGTCATTCCCTAACACTGTCATCAGCATCCAACAGGGCACCTCCTCAGCAGTCATCTGCATCTGCCTCAGACTCCAGCTCAACAGCAGGCTCATCTTTCTTCAGGAAGCTGCTGCCCTGCTCCTCTATCACTCTTCATCACTATGGCTTGTTTGTTCTTTTTTTTTTTAAATACCTTATTTTATTCATGTGAGTGTTTTCCTATGTGTAAATATGTACCATCTATGTGCCTGGAACTTGTGGAGCTCAAAAAGCAAGTAACCAGGGGCAGGAGTTAGCAATAGTTGTGAGTCACCATTCAGGTGCTGGGAACTGAACCCATGTCCTCTCCAAGAGTAGCAAATGTTCTTAACCTCTGAGCCATCCACCACTCCATCTACTTTGTAAGTTCTTTTCAAGTGTTTTCTAGTTTTTTCCACTTTTAGTTTTATCTGAGTCAGCTTCTTAATGGCCTCAGTTCATCTACTTTCAACTCCTCACACTCAGAAGATCCCTACTTACAAATTAAGCTATCTTGGCCCTTCATATGTTGTTTCGCAGTATACACTGGTGTTTAGAGGACACCACTATCTGAACAAACGGAAAGGAGATACCTGTGCTGGGTAACTATACATTCTGTCATAATAATTCCATTGAGAATCACTGTCCAAGCCAAATGGAGAACCATATATCTCTACTGCAGATCACTTCCTTAATTTATTTTCAGCTCCTCAGTAAACATAATCATTTAACCCTGCCCAGCAACCATTCTATCATTATTTCCTGGTCCATCAGCCCAGATATTTATCTCATTAACATATTAGAAGAAAGTAAAGCCCTTATGAACACAATAACTACAATTCTGTCATAGATCAAGAAAATTGGGTCTCTATTATTCTTCTTAAATTCAAGAATATTGAGATTCCCAGAAGCTACACAAGAGTTCATGCAGTAAGGATGTTATCTTCTTCTTCTTCTTTTTTTTTTTTTTTCCCCTCCGAGACAGGGTTTCTCTGTGTAGTCCTGGCTGTCCTAGAACTCACTCTGTACACCAGGCTGGCCTCGAACTCAGAAATCCACCTGCCTCTGCCTCCCAAGCGCTGGGATTAAAGGCATGTGCCACCACCGCCCAGCAGGACGTTATCTTCTTCTCGTGACATTTTTAGTCAATGTCTTTGATAAGATTTCTCACAAAGCTAAAAAATATAGAGATTAGATCCTGACTCTCCTCCTAGGTCCTAAGTGAAAAAGCTGACTGGCACAGGTGGTTAGCAATGCAGTACCATTTTGTCTTCATATCTTTACAAAATTTCATCCTTTTGATTATAGTCTATGTAACAAATGTGAGATAAGAGCTCATTGTGGGTTTTATTTGAATTTTTCTAATAGAGATCCTGAACATTTAAAAAATATTTTTAATTCAGCTATTGATCATTTTGTATGTCTTTTAAGAAATATCTACTCAAGTATGTTGTTCAGTTTACTTAATTAGGTTCACTAATACATTTAGGTTGGAGATTGAACCTCATACTTTCCACGTGCTAAGCAAGCATTTTACCTTTGTGTCACACAACCAGACCTCCTTTGCCAACTTAGCAACAACAAAAATCAGGATTGCCTTATTGTTATGGGATAGTTTGAGCTCCTTGTATATATATATTTTTTAGATTTATTTATTTTACTTATATGAATACACTGTAGCAGACTTCAGACACACCCGAAAAGAGCATTGGATCCCATTACAAATGGTTTTGAGCCACCATGTGGTTGCTGAGAATTGAATTCAGGGCCTATGGAAGAGCAATCAGTGCTCTTAATCGCTGAGCCATCTCTCCAGCCCCTATTTTTTTTTTAATAAAAAACTTAAATTTCTATGTATGGCTGTGTACCATACGCATGTATGTGCAATGACATGTATGTATCACTCATACAGACACAAACACACACACCCAGATGAATGGTGGAATAGGATCATGTCATCTGTAAACCAGGATAGTTATACTTCTTTATATGTGTCCCTTTATCACTTTCTCTTGTCTCTAGCTAAAACTTCAAATGGTATATTAACATCAGAGAAGTGGACAGTCCTGTGCTGTTCCTCATTTTAGAGGAAATACTTTTAGTTTTCCCAATTTAGTATAATGTTGACTACTGGTGTGTCATGTGGTCCTTATTATGTTGATGTTATGTTCTGTCTATCTTTTCCAGCATCTATTGAGATGACTATGTGTTTTCAGTTCTTAACCTGATATGTGTGTTCCATCTGTTAATTTGTGCATGTGAGTCAAGCTTGAATCCCTGAGATGAAAGCAGTTGGGCCATGGTGCCTCATCTTACATTTAATTTGCAAAAAACTAATTGTGAGGTGGAAATGGTGGTACACATCTTTAATCCAGCACTGAGGAGGCTGAGGCAGGCAAATCTCTATGAGGTTGAGGCCAGCCTGGTCTACATATGTGTTCTTGTGTCAGGCCAGACAAGGTTACACAGTGAAACTTGTCTCAAAAACAACAACAACAAAAAAACCCAAAGGAATAATTTTATTGCATTTCTTTTGTATCTATGTTCATTGAAATTTGTGCTTTTTTGGGTAACACCCTGATTCTTTGAAGAATAACTTTAAAAAATAATCTTGATACTATCTAAACAGACACTTCAAGAATTGTCTCACTGAAGAGGGCCACAAGAGCTCCTACCCT
Source organism: Grammomys surdaster (assembly GCF_004785775.1). Taxonomy (NCBI): domain Eukaryota; kingdom Metazoa; phylum Chordata; class Mammalia; order Rodentia; family Muridae; genus Grammomys; species Grammomys surdaster. The sequence continues at coordinate 5,306,969 of NW_021604579.1, read as the reverse complement.
TTTGCCATTTAAGTCTACAGATAGCCTCTTCCAACTGTGACACAGGAGGGAGCAGTGACTGAAATGGCACCAATAGCTGCATGTTTCATGAAAGGAACTATGTGTTGATGAAATTCAAAACTGAAGAGATTTTGCTACGTGCTACATGGAAGGATTTACTATGGAACAGGAAGTGAGCTAAAGCCAGAGTCCCTCAAATACCAATAAATATCACACAAAGATCTCTTGCTGCAAACTAAAGAGAGCTTGTAGCAACTACAAACTGGCTCACAGTTCTGTGTTCCACAAAATTGCTATTACCAAACTTCTCCTTAGGTTTATAGCTGGGCTGGTGACTAAGTAGAGATATACCCGCCACTTCGGTAATATCAACTTGTGTTATCTGCTCTGGTAAGGATTAAATAAACCAATACATATAAACCACTAAAAAATGTTTAGTACACAATAAGTCTTAGTAAATACCACCGATTCATATTCTTTAGAAATTTCATTTCTCAACCTTTTCTTGCTTTTTAAATTTGTTTTTGCAACAAGAACTCATATATCATATAGCCTGGACTGACTTTAATACTGGAATTTACTTGAGGCTAGCCTTGAACTCCAATCCTCCTGGCTTCACTTTCCACATATTAGAAATTATAGGCATGCACTACTATGACCAGCTTCACAAATTTTCTTGAAAAAAAAAAAGCATGATAAAACACAAAAGAATCTGCTACATTTCTACTAGGTTTAACAAATTTGTGAATCATCCCTATTTCAAGATGTGATATCAGAAACATAAGGTCAAATATTAAGAATATTAGGGTTTTTTTCTCCAAAATGATGAGGCTGAATGATCACTAAATCCCATGAGTTTAATGTCAGGCTGGACAACATAGCCAGATCTCATTTAAAATAAAATCAGGGAAAATACATAAAGCAATAGATATTCAACAGAAGGGAAACTTACAGAATAAGTTTGCCCTAGCTCACTACCTAGAGAATATTCTAGAAAACAACACAGGAAGAGGGTACACAAAGAGACCAAAAGTCTCTCTCAATTGAGGAGACAGAATTTGGAGAGGCTAAGCTGGCTAAAAATTTTCAAGACAGAGTACCAGAAGGAAGAGAACTACAGAAACTATGGAAATCTGCAAAGCACAGTTGGGTAGCTCCCAAGGTTTTGGCTGAGTACTAATTACTGGATGAGAATAAGAAAGCTGCCAGAGAAATGAAGCAGGTGGCGTACTCCTCCACCTCACATGGGCCAACACTCTACTTTCCCACCAGCTTGATTTCAAAAAACTTACAATGCATAGAAATAAGGCCAAATACTCAAAAAATATTACCTCAAAAATGGAAAATGAGTTCCAAAATTTATTCTGGTCACATCAAAGATTAAAAGTAATTCACAAAAGGGTCCAATGGTTTAATAAGTATATCCTAGAATCTTAAGACTGCTAAAAGAAATAAAAAAATAATCTGTAAACAATCAAAACAATCTTCTCATATAGTGAACAAACAAGCTTATCAGAATCCACAGCAAATGTCATATTTTTATGTCTATCAATGTAAGATATTGCTCAAAGTTGTATGTTTACTAGTCCATGCCATGTGCCAAGACTAGACCCACATTAGGCTGTGTGTGCTATCCAACCCTTTATCTGTGCTATCCTCACACACTAAGAGTTGTCTGAAGTTGGGTCAAGCCCTTGTCAGTGTCTAGTATCTAACACTATCCCAAGTGACCAGATTCTGATCTCCAAAATCAAATTATGTCATTTAAATCTGAATACCCTGTAAGTAAAAATTACTTAACCTTTTGTCTTCACAGTTTAGGGTTTTTTTTTTTTCTTTTTTTTTCTGGCATATACATTTTGATCTTTTTACAAGCTTTTACCCCATTTGGCTTCAAAGATACCTTCTTGGTTCTTTCTGAGCCATGACTCTTTATTCTGCTAGTTCTTACTTCCTACCCAATAAAAGTCAGCTTGCCAACTCAATCCTTTGACATTTTTTTATTTTCTATCAACAGAAACTCATAGACAATTTCACAAATCACTAATATGCGCTCAAGTTCTAATTATATTATCTGTAACCCGGATTTTGCTTCTCTCTCATTGACTATATAATTAGTTATCCTGCAATTTTCCAATATGGTACTTAACTACAATTTTCTGGCTACTGAATCCAAATTCTTTAGCTATTCCTAACTTAACTTTTTCTCAAACCCCATCTGACTCCATTAACAAATTCTATCTATTCTACATTTCCAATAACATACCAGGGCTCAATTGGTAAAGTGCTCACTGTGTGAGCATGAGATCCTGAGTTCAGATTCTGAGCAACCGACACAAAGGTTGTGGATACATGCACTTGTAATTCCAATGCTGTAAAGCTGGAGGCAGGAAGATCCCTGGAACTGAAGTGTGTGAAAGGGCCAGCCCTGCAGAAGCAAAGCTGCAGGATCTCTAGGACATGGCAACAACAGGATACCCTTGATCAACCAGTTTAGCTCAGAGCTCGAGGTTAAGCATATGCCTTAAGGCATAGAGACTGGCTGAAGAAAACACTCAACACCTACCTCTGGCCTTCACATGCAAGTGCAGATTCATGCGTACATATTTGCACACTCATGTGTATGGATCCTCACAAACACAATTTTCTGGCTACTGAACCCAATTTCTTTAGCTATTCCTAACTTAACTTTTTCTCAAACCCCATACTGACTCCATTAGCAAATTCTATCAATTCTACATTTCCAATAACATACCGAGGCTGTATGTAGGTATATATACTACACAGATAGAAACAACAACAATAATAAATTCCCAAGCAAGAGGCCTGCCCACCCTACTCATCGTTATGTATGTGGTAGAAGGATAGAAGAGATAGAAAAGCAGAACAGTTTGTATACTATGAAGAGAGGGAGAACTGGAGATGTGGCATCAATCAGGAAAACCCTGATAGGAGTAGCCTCCCTAAGATGCTTCCAAGGGCTATACCTGGGTCCATGGCCTAGTGGCATGAGGGGCCTGTGTAGATGTCTATGGCCCATATTACTACCAAAGGCCATGAGGACATCTGTGGTCTGAGATACTACCTGGGGCCTTGGTTCATGTTTGAGGGCTGAGCTGAAGTAGCCCCACTGGCCCTCTCCTGGGCAGTGTGGGAGACCTGGCCCAGATAACATGAACCAGGAGAGCACTCAGCACTTGGGGGAGCTAGCCCCAGTGGCTTAGAGACCAGATCCAGGACTCTGAGCTGGCCCACCCAATCTGTGAACTGCTGAAGCATGTAAAGGGGCCAGTCCTGCAGAATCAAAAATGCAGTATCTCCATGACAGCGGCAACAACAGGATATCCAAGAGGAGTCCTAGTGAGGGTCCAGTGATGGTGTAGAAGAAGCCAAAGGTCTCAAGCCAGATCAATGACTCATTACAACAAACATTTACAAGTAAAGCTGTTTGGGCAAAAGGGTAAACTATATGACACAATGACAACACTGCAGCTTCCAAGATGAGACGATTTTGTTGTTGTTGTTGTTATTGTTGTTGTTGGAGTTTTGTTTGTTTTCTTTTGGGAGCAAGTTGAAAGGCTTGCTTTTAGACTTGTGTATGTATTTAAAGATTTACTTATTTTGTTTATATGAATCTTTTGCCTACATATCTGCTTGATCCCCTGGATCTGAGGTTACAGATGGTTGTGAACCACTATGTGGGTGCTGAGAATCAAAGCCAGATCCTCTAAAAGAACAAGTGCTCTCAACTGCTGAGCCACCTCTCTTAGTACCAATATGCTGCCCTACTTTCTTCAGAAAATTTGAATATAACAGAGATCTGTGAAATACTTTTACAGCCTCTTATCAAATGTTTCCCATTACTAAGGATCAAGGAATAGACTTTTATCTATGAGACTCTAGAAGCAATTGGCAATAACCAAATCAATTTATTGCAGGCTTCCTTACCTCCACTGTAGTGTGCGGCTGGAACAAGGACTGCAGGGACTGCTGTGGGCTTGAGGGTTCAAGAAAAAGACAAGAGGAGAAGTAGACAGCACACAGTCAGCACTAAATGGGACTTTAGCCAGGGAGAGGGCTGGAGCCGATGAGGGCGAGAACATATGCTGATTTAGGTCGGCTCCTCGGCAAAGAGTAGAGATTCTGACAAGGTATCATAGTAAAAAAAACAGGATCAGTGTTAATTTCTCCACCAAAAAAGAAGCATATTCAAAGTGAATTAGTTTAAGTAAGAGACTTAAGAAAAGTAAGTGGTCAAAAATCATTCTCAAATATTCTACATCAGTACTAATGTGGGCAAAAAGCATAGAAAAAAAATATATATATATATTTCAGCTTGGTCTATTTAAAATATTTAGAACTGGTTTCAGGCAAACTGCCGTATTCTCTACTAAAATTTGTTCACTGGCAAGGAACAGGTAGTATTTCATATTTAATGACAAAAACTTCCTAAAGAAATACGTATGTCAATAAAAGGTAAACTGCCCTCAAAAGTTTGCAAATTGTAGCATCTACAATGACTTTAGTTTCTCAGTTCCCCTTTTCCCCTAAAAGTAATCTAGCTATCTTGTATCTCAGGTGCTTTGAAAGGCTATTATGATAATAAGGCTGAAACAGATGATACTGTTTCTAATTTGTTGTCAGTGTCATAAATGGAAAAAAAGATGATGAAAATAACTTAAAAGATTTATAAAACTTAATTTGCTATATAATTAGCATGGCTTCACACACACACAGACACACACACACTATTATCTAAGAACAGTATTATAACTCTAAAGTTTAAAAAGTATTATATAAGCACCTAACCTATTTTGAAAATGTCACTTTCCTGTACTACTATTATTGTTTAGATACAATGGCAGTCTATCTAAATCTTATATTATGCAATATATATATGTATATACACATGTACACACATATAGGAAATCTAGCTTCCTTATCATCTCCCCAGATGAATTCAATTTATTTCTTGGGTGGATAAACGGAACAGTTTGGAGATACAGTAGGATAACAAAGTGGAAGACAGTGACTCAAAATGGTACATGTCTATAATCTCATTACTGTGAAGCTGGTACAGAAAAATCATGAGTTTAAAGCCAGCTTGGCCTACATAGCAAAGCTCTACCTCAAAAGAGAAAAGTAAATTAAAGGTATACCTAAATTTTCACAAATGCAACATATTTTTCCTTGCATATATAATTTAGAATTCATTAGAATATACAATAAGCTACTGTTTTTGTTATCCTGTAAAATAATGCTTAATTTTTTAAACGTTTCTTCTTGAGACAGCATCTCACTAAGTTGCTCAAGCCTTCTATGTTCTTTCTTCAGCTTCTCACAAAGCTAGGATTATGAACACCCATCACCATGCTTGGCAGTCTTAAATCTTATCACGAAACGTGAAGTTTAGTCATTTTAATGACTATGGTATAAAGACTACAAAAATCTGTAAAAACACTAATTTCATTTTCATGTTGCTACTAATCATCACTCTGCTCATTAATCATACAATGAGCTGTGGGGCCTAAAAAAGACTATGTGATTAAAAAAAGAAAGAGAAAGGAAGGGACAGGGTACGCATGCCTAATTTAATCTCAACATGAACTCTCTGAATTTGAGGGCAGCCTGGTCTACAGAGTAACTCGTTCCAGTATAGCCAAGGCTACACAGAAAAAAAATTCTGTCTGGAAAAAAATTAATAAACTACTTATTAGTTCCTCCATTAGGGTTATTTTTCAAATTCATCTCTAAAACAAATACAAGACTCACAATACAGTATACCAATGTTCAAAGACCATAATTGTTGACCACTTATATTCTTGTAGGTCTACTAACTCTATTTAAAAATACATGCTCAGCTAAGTCATATTTACTTTCAATACTATGTCAGTTGACTATGCTTCCTTTGGTGATCTTTTTACTTTAGTCTCAGTCTGTTTTTTCTTTTTTTAAGTTTCTCAATATGCCAATTATACTTCAAATGAATAATATTTTGTAAGGACTAGTAGAATAATAATTCAGTCAATAAGCATGCTAAAGGCCTCAACCCACAGAAAGCCACCATGAGCACGAACCCCCAGGAAGAAAGTGTGCTCCCTCAGATTGGAAATTTAAGGCACAGCTCAAGGCACACTGAGGAGACATGGACACTAGGATTCTTCCACTGTTAGTGATTTACTCAACTCTTCTTTACTAAATAAATCTGTATAAGATCAGGGAAACAAACTACCCTGAAAATAAAACCCTCTTTCTCAGCTTTGAAATCTTCACCTAATAGTTTCTGTTTTAGTCAAAGGAGAAACAGAATTTAAGACTTGGATCTGTAAGGCTGGAGGCCTGAGGTTAGGAGGTGACAGGCCAAAGGCAGAAACCCTCCACAACCTGAGTCAAAGGAGGAATGCTTTTTATTTTTCTTTTCCTCATATTCTTGAGGCTTTTTTATTTGAATCTCTAACAATAACTTTAAAACCTTGCTTTCAAGGTAAGGGGGAAACCATGTTTATTGTTGACCAAACTTCTACAAGCACCACAGGATCCCTAAAATCACTTCTCAGTTTCTGGAATTGGAAACACCACTGGTCCCTACTACAGACCACTCTTTGACCTTGAATCAATAAAGTTAGCTTTGCCCTCTTCCTAACAGACATTTCCAAAACAGAGACTTCATCCAAGCAAATTAAGGAGTTACTTGGCATTAGTTCTTTTCTGACACCTGCCAGTTTCCAGTCAGAGACCCCAGCCTCCTTACTGAATCCGTAGGCTCGGTGCTCCCAGTCTCTCTCTCCTCCGTTTCATCATTCTCCTGACTACTCAAGATCTGTCCTCTCACAATGGAATCTCAACAGACACTTCTCTCATATAAGAAGCATTTCAGCCAGTAAAATCTTAGAAAGGTTCCCCAAACTCATGGGTAACATTAAAATAGTTTTTCTCCCCCCCCCCAAAAAAGTGACCAGCACAGCAGTCAGAATCCCCTCACAAAAGCTAAGAGCACAAGAGAGCAAAAAGTTCCAGATCCTAACTGAATCAGCTGTCCTCTGATCTGCCTGACATCATTCACACTCTGCTGCAGCAAATCAGAGACCCAGAGAGCACCTTGTTCCCTCTAGTCACAAGCACCCTCCCCCACAAATCAGCTGTACCCTCCCACCCTCAGACTTGGCAGCAGCAAAGGCTCTGGCAGAAATTATACATACCAACTTGAAAACTCACACTGTGTCAGAAATACTATTAACCCAGGAGCTTCAGGCCAGGATATAAACAGCTGTTCCAGCAGGCAGAGGATTGGATGAAAGCCTCTTACAGATCCCAAATTGGCAAATTAATGAGCTAAGAATAAGTATGTATTTCTGCAACATTATTCATTCTCAAACCCAAACCCAGGCCTGGTAGAAGATAACAGGACATTAATTTTATTTAAGACTCAAAATATAGTCATTATTCAAATTCTAAAACTGATCAATCTAAATAATCTATATTCCTTAAAATTTTGACATCAATTTTATTCAATTTCTATTAATATCTTATGACTCCAATAACCTGTGGTGAGAAAAGCTAAGAAAATAAGTCCAGAATTTCAAGACATACACTGATATCTGGTCCTGGGAGGTGGAGGCAAAAAGATCAGATTCAAGGTCATCTTTGCCTATCCAGCAAATTGAGACCACCCTGAGATACATGAAATTTCTCAACATAATATAAATAATTGCAAGCCCAGAAACTAATGTAATTTGATTCAATAACTATTACAGAAAATACTTACATGTAAGGTATACAAGATTTTAATATAAGCTAATTAAGTATGCATTAGTTTCCCATGGGCAAAACAAAGATAATTAAGGTACCCAATATAAATAAATAATATGCAAAACAGAAAAGTATACAGCACAGAAAGCACTATGGAAATGTTGGCTACTGCTATCTCTCTATTTTAAAAAGGAGATGCATCTAAGTATCAGGCAATCATCTGAGAAAAACAGCCTGACATGTAGAAAGCTAAGCAACTAAAGAAGCTGCACAAGAGCTAAAGAGTCAGAAGTCCCAGCCCTTACTGCACAGTACTAGCTAACTGTTACAGGCTCTTCATTCACATATACGGCGAAGTATCTCCAACTGTTTTCCAGGTGAACATCAAAAGATTAATGTATACTCCAATCATATTAAATCAAGTGAGAACAAGATCAACATTTTTATAAGGTAAGAAACAAAATATAGTATGTCAGAGTATTACACATAATAAGGTTAAACACTGTTTCATGAAATTAGTTTGTTACAATTATTGAAATACATAAAAATATGTGTAAACATGTGTGATGAGATATGATGTAAAACAGAATCTATTTGTTACTAAAAATCTAAAACACTTGAAAGTCATTGTTCTGTTTTAATCACTTAAGCAAATCTACCCTTGCCTGATAGCTATACTTACTTTCCCACAATATATTAGTTCAATTCCTTGGCCTTTACGGTTTCAAATATTTTCTCTCCAAGTCTTAAAGGTAACTGAATGCTCTGAGAAACCTCAGTAAGTACTGGGTCCTACTTAGGAAGTCCTAGTGTATCAGGATCAGTCACAAGAGCCATAGCCTCAGACTAGCCCACTCCTAGATTCAAGCTTAAAATTGTGATAGGGCTTTAAGTTTCTTCCCAATATTTTCCAGTCCTTTAATATCTAAACCAAGGTTAATAAAGCACAGTAATGACAAAAAAAAATCAAACTTTATTAAGTACTTAGTAGGTTAAGTACTTCCCACACAAGTCCTATCGTCATAGTACCCCTATACTATATGCTATTAATAGTTCCATTAGTTCTTTTTTTTGTTTTTGTTTTTTCAAGACAGGGTTTCTCTGTGTAGCCCTGGCTGTCCTGGAACTCACTCTGTAGACCAGGCTGGCCTCGAACTCAGAAATCCACCTGCCTCTGCCTCCCAAGTGCTGGGATTAAAGGCGTGCGCCACCACTGCCCGGCAGTTCCATTATTTCTAACAACAATAACCATATAAAACCAAACAAAGTAAGACAGTAAACCACACTGGTAAACTGAAAATCAACCTTTCCTCAAGTTTTATGCTTAATTATCTTTCATATGAATTTTAGTAGCCCAAAGTATCACTCTTTTCAGCCAAAATATTAAACCAAAGCACTTTGTCTCTAGAATCAATGTTAGAAATTTCTGAGCTATACTTTTCAGTAAAAGTGTCTAACAACAATGCCAAACTGATTTTTTTCTAGACTGCTTTGCAATACCAATCACAGGAAAATTAACACAGAATGGGGATTTCTTCAATAATACTGAAGATGAAAAACGTTTGATTTTTAGAAAGTATTGTCATATTTTATATCCTTTATCTAACGTAAAAAAGAATACTACTTTTATCTCCAGAGTTTAATACAACTCCAGACAGAGTACTTTCTTTAAGTTTACTGGCTGTGCCTTTGCCAACACTGGAAAGGCCTAACACTTTACTGAATTAATAATGGGTCGTAGTACATAGTGGTATGGCAAATGAAACATCCAACTTTTCCTATTCATTCACAGAAACATTTGGTGACTGTGTTATTCACTCAGAGTAAGGGAGAAAAAAACCTGTGGAATACATCACTCACATTAGAGATCAGCTAAACATTACAAACAAAAACTAAGATACTTAAATAAAGCTGGCCATCTATACTGGAAAAATGGAATGTTAAAATTCCACCCAGGAAGAACCCAGGAGGATGACAACATCTTTCTTCTCTCCTTAAAAGCGAGAGGGAAAATGTCAGAATGCCATTAATGTACTATAAAAGTGGAAACTTCAGAAAGAGAAAGAACTTCGTCAAAGATTAATGAAAATTTGAGTAGAAAACTGAAGCTGGCCAGTGTGTCAGCACACACCTGTAAGCCAAAAACTCAGAAGGTGAAGGCAATATGATCAGAAGTTTAAGCCATGCTCTGTTACAGAGTTCAAAGCCCAACTCAACAAACAGATATGAATAAAGAAGGAATCAAAATCAATGCCTATGTTTTTCTACTGCATAAAAAAATGACCACAAACTTGACCAAGCAGCACATATTTATTAGCTTAGTTTTTGTATCAGAAATTCCAATTCAGCCTAGCTAGCTTTTTATATGTAGTATTTCAAACACCTGTAACCAGCATGCTATCTTGGTTATTTTTTTCCCCGCAAGCAATCCTGATTCAGAAAAAATCCAATTCTAAATTCACAACACTGAATGAATTCATTTCCTTGTGGTTTAAAAAAGGCAATTCTAGCTATTTGCTGGCCATCAACTATATATTGCTGGTAATATATAGCCTAGAAGAAGCTACTTGTAAGTTCCTTTTTACCTGGTGTATTTATTAGTTACTGTTTCTCATAGTTATAACCAAATACCAGACAAGAGTAAATTAAGGAAGGAAAGGCTCCCAGCTTGAGAGTACAGTCCAGCAAGGCAGAGAAGTCAGGAAAGCAGAAGTGAGAAGTGATGCGTTACATCCACAGTCAGAGAAAGAATGTCAATGCTCCGCCTACTTCCTCCCTTTTTAACTCAACCCATGGAATGGTGCCATCCACATTTACAGTGGGTGTTCCTAGATTAATCGATTCCAGAAACTCCCTCACAGGAATGCCCAAAAGCTTGTTTTTTCCTAGGAAATTATACATTCTGTCAGTTTTACAGTCTACGTTAACTGTCATACCTAGAATATTTCAAAATGGATACTTATTTCATTAAACCAGTGCAGGGAGCCTATGATGAAGTCTATAGCTATAAAAAGCTATATATATTGTAATATAGTTATAAGAGAGACAATATCCTGAAAGTGCTTAGCCATATTTTACTAGGAAACAACAGTACAGTATTTTCAATATTGACCTCAGTTGTTTAAAATACTCACTTACTAATGACATTGCTTCAAAATTTGTTATCAAATATCTTATAGACCAACATAGTTTTATAAAAATACTGATGTCTAATATTTATATCAGACTCTCCAAATACTTTATTTTAAATATTTTTTATTTCATGCATATGGGTATTTTGTCTGCATGTGTGTCTGTGCACCTCATGCATACAGTGCTCATAGAGACCAAACGGAAGTATCAGATCTTGGAATTGGAATTTCAAGTGGTTGTTCTTCATCATGAAGGGCAGAGGTTCTCAACTGTGGGTCTCAACTTCTTTGAAATCACATCTTGGATATCCTGCCTATTTGATATTTACATTATAATTCATAGCAGTGGCAAAATTACATTTATACAGTAGCAAAAAAAATAATTTTATGGTTGTGGGGTCGTCACTGCAACATGACAAACTGCATTAAAGGGTCACAGCATTAGGAAGGTTGAGAACCACTGGCTGATGTTGGGAATAAGAATCAAACCCAGGTCCTCTGAAAGAACAGCCAGTGCTTTGAACCACTGAGACATCTCTCCAGACTCCACCCTGATTCTTTTTACACGATTCTTCCTACTTCCTTTTAGTACATATATTGTATAAGATGACTAAAATGTCACATTACTTTTGTTTCCTCTGTAATAATTATATTCATCATGTTTTATAAATCAGATACATCATTCACCATCTTCTGAAAGAACTATTCTGTAAATACTTTGCTCAAATCTGGAGTTAGTTTTATGTTTCTTTGTGCAGTCCCATCTGTCCTGGAACTTTCTCTATAGGTCAGGATGACCTTGAACTCAGGAATCCACCTGCCTCTGTCTCATTAGTGCTGGGATTTAATGCATGTGCCACCATCACCTAGTTATTTTGTCTTTATATGGTATTAAACAACTTAATTCACCTGTGGGTTTTTTGTTTTGTTTTGGTTTGGTTTGTTTTTTTTTGTTTTTCGAGACAGGGTTTCTCTGTGTAGCCCTGGCTGTCCTGGAACTCACTCTGTAGACCAGGCAGGCCTGGAACTCAGAAATCCACCTCCCAAGTGCTGGGATTAAAGGCGTGCGCCACCACCGCCTGGCTCTTAATTCACCTGTTAATTGTATCGTCTTAATGGCTTTTAATCAGAACTTCCACTTTTGAAAATTATCAGTAAAATAACAATAATTATTTCACATCTCTGTTATCTATGAAGAATCTCTTTCATAGTGATGCTTGTTTGGAAGCTATACAATCAATTAGCAGCCAGAGTCTGTATTTTCAGCAAAGAAAGCTTGTCTCAGAGCTAAAAGGCAAAGAAGTCAGCAAGTATTTAAAACTATTAACAAGTCAAAGAATAGACTCTTGGGCACAGGCTTCCGGTGGTATCACTAGAACAATTGGACAACTTCCAGATCATTCCAGTCGACTGAGTCAGAATTTCCAAAACTCCTTTTGGTAGAGAAGAAGGCTGCTAACATCTGAACTACTAAAATGAAAATTAATATACAGAACTAAATACTGAAAAGGAATGACTAGTTACTTGTTAGAAATAGTCTTCTAATGTTTAGTTTCTAATATGTAAAAGAAGCCCATTATCTTCTTTTAGGCTATTTATAACCCTTAAATTGGTAGACTCTACTCTTGTGTAATGCAACACTGATAAATCACTTCTCATTCTCTTTGGCCCACCTCCAGCCAAGACTGAGAAAGGCTTACTAAGTCGCCTCACTTTTCAAAGCAATATAGTTATCCAAATAGGTATAATAAAAGTCTCTCTCTTTTCTTTGAACACTAAAATATAACGGTAAAAAACACTTATGCAACCAAGAACTCGCCTCAAATGTAACATTTGAGAGTCATATTCATTTATTCAGGATTAACAAGATGCTTTTAAGGAACTATAGACAACTTTGTATAGCCAGTTCAAATAAAATCCTCCTAGCAAAACTGACCTAGTACTTGGCATATAGGGTCAAATCTTACAGAAACTAAAAAAGATCTTTTCTTGGAATGTCCAGGGCTTGTAAAGTATCTGGGACTCTGAGAGAAAACAAATTCACCAATCTGATGGAAAATTTCTTAGATGTGGTTTCCTGGCCTCAAATTACAAAGCACAGAAGCTTTCAGATTTTCATGAGTTTTTTTTAAAGTAAAAATTTTACTTATTTTTATTTATGTGTATGCGCCTGACTTTCTATCTGTGCATCATGTGCATGTACATGGCCCTGAAGGCTAGAAGAGTGTCAATATCCTCTGAAAGATTAGTTGCAGGTGGTGGTGCGCCACCTGATGTGGGTACTGGGAACTTGAGTCTTCTGCCAGAGCAGGAAGTGCTCTTAATCACTAAGCACTTCAATTAAACAATCTTAGATTTATTATGAGTTAAAACAAATTTTAAAAGGACTATAGTAAATTAACATTCTAGCTAACCTACAAGAATTTAACAAGAATCATGCTAGTCTCGTGTGTGTGTGTGTGTTTAAGAGTCAAGATATCAAGATTTTAGATTTTAAAAAAGGTAGGAAAAGCAAGAAACAGCATAAGAAGGGAGGGGAGGAGAGGAATGAATAAATTAGATTACTAGGTATTTCCAAAGGAAGGTTATATATTGTTGAGAAAACATTCCTTTGTTTATTTGATTCTAGTCTTTTATTGCATTTAAGCTATGTTTTATAACTGATAAGCTACTCATAACTGATGGCAATACCAAGTATTTTGTCTATATACATGCAAATGAACTCTGTAATTATCCAATTACTTCCCTTTATTATAGAAAAAGCCAGTTTTGAAAACACTTGTACACTTATTTTAATCCATATAAATCATAACTCTTAGAAGTGTTACAACTGTCTGTCTCCCTTACTAATAAGTTAAAATAATTAACATGTCTTTTCAAATCAATACTTCTATGTATATTTTATTCATATTTGTTACTGTGTTACAAGATATTTACAAAGCTGGATTTTTCTATGGGAAAGGGGAAGTAGCTGGAACTTTAAAGAATCAAAATTATATTTCTCATGATACAGACATAGAATATTGTACTTTAGAGTCCATTAGATTAACTTAAAACTTTTTTGTTTTTAAATATTTATATGTGAGCTGGAGAGATAGCTCAGTAGTTAATAATACTGGCTAAGATGGGGGTCTCAGCACTGATAGGGAAAGTGGATACAAGTCTCTATCCCTAACCAAGAAGCCAAGACCAACTGATAAACTCTCACAAAGAAAAAATTTGTTTTTTCCAGTCTTGCTGGGTATATAGATCTAAGGGCAGGCCTCATCCTCAGCAGTTGATGACCAACACAAAATGAATTTAATGGTATTTTTGAAAGACTTTGTCTTTCAATGTTTGTTTGGACTTTGTTGGGTTTTTATTATTATTATTATTATTATTTATTTATATTTCAAATGTTGTCCCCCCTTCCCATCCCTCCTTTGCCTGTAAGAGGGTACTCTCCCATCCATCCATCCATCCATCCATCCATCCATCCATCCATCCACCCAGTCTCACCCCTCTAGCATCCATCCCCCTTCGAAGGTGGCAACAAGACTCCACAGAACCAAGCATCTCCCTCCTCACCCACTGAGGCCAGATAAGGCAATCCTTTGCTATAAATGTAGCTGGAGCCATGGACCCACCCTAGATGGAAGTTTAGTCTCTGGGAGCTCTGAGGAGTCCCATTAGTCGATATTGTTCTTCCTATGGGGTTGCAATCCCCTTCAGCTTCTTCAGTCCTTCCCTATCTCTTCCACTGGGTCCCTGGACTCAGTCCAATGTATGGCTGTGAGTGTCTGCATCAGTCTTAGTCAGGTGCTGGCAGAGCCTCTCAGAGGACAGTCCTACTGGACTCCTATCTGCAAGCAATTCTTGGAATCAGCAATAACGTCTAAGTTTGGTGTCTGCGGATGGGATGGATCTCAAGGTGGAGTAGTCACTGGATGGCCATTCCTTCAGTCTTTGCTCCATTTTTCTGTCCCTGCTTTTCCATGTATGTCCTTTTGGGTCTGAGTTACCTCACTCAGGATATTTTCTTGTTTCTATCCACAAAATTTGTTAAGTTGTCATTTTTAATAGTTGAGTAGTATTCCATTGTATAAATGTACAGCTGCTATGAACATAGTGGAGCATGTGTCCTTGTTATATGTTGGAGCTTCTTTTGGGTATATGCCCAGGAGTGGTATAGCTGGGTCTTCAGGTAGAGCTATTTCCAATTTTTTGAGGAACCGCCAGACTTCCAGAGTGGATGTTCCAGTTTGCAATCCAACCAGCGATGAAGGAGTGTTCCTCTTCTCCACACCCTTGCCAGCATTTGCTGTTGCCTGAGCTTTTGATCTTAGCCATTCTGATTGGTGTGAGATGGCATCTCAGGGTCATTTTGATTTGCATTTCCCTGATGACTAAGGATGGTGAACATTTCTTTAGGTGCTTCTCGACCATTCAAGATTCCTCAGTTGAGAATTCTCTGTTTAGCTGTGTATCCACGCCATTTTTAAATTGGGTTATTTGGTTTTCTGGAGGTTAACTTCTTGAGTTCTTTGTATATTTTGGATATTGGCCCTCTATTAGATATTGGTGAAGATTTTTTCCCATCTGTAGGTTGCCATTTTGTCCTATTGATTTTATCTTTTGCTTTACAGAAGCTTTTAAGTTTCATGAGGTCCCATTTATCTATTGTTGATCTTAGAGCATGAGCCATTAGAGTTCTGTTTAGGAAATTTCTCACTGTGCCAATGAGTTCAAGGTTCTTTATCACTTTCTCTTCTATGAGATTCAGTGTATCTGGTTTTATGTTGAGGCCTTTGATCCACTTGGACTTGAGCTTTGTGCAAGGTGATAAATATTTTCATTTTTCTACATACAGACTTGTAAGTTGGACCAGTATCATTTATTGAAGATGCTTGTTTTGGGCTTCTTTGCTGAAGATCAAGTGTACGTAAGTGTGGGCTTATTTCTGGGTCTTCAATTCTATTCCATTGATTGACCTGTTAGTCTCTCTACCAACCATGTGGTGTTTTTTTTTTTTAATCACTATTGATCTGTAGTACAGTTTGAAGTTTTTTTTTTTTTTAAACCTTACAGGTCTTTTGCCATCACATGCTTAGGCAGTGAAGGAAACCATCAAATACATAATGATGGTAAAAATATGTATTGGAATGAGGGAGCCATGTTACAGTCCAGCAAGCAAAGGAACTTGGCAGTTTTTACTGTGTGGATCTAGCTTTAGAGGCAAAGATACAAGAAAGGTGTTATGAAATCTCCCTCTATGACTAAGGAAAGCCACTGAGGTCAGGTGTATGGCAGTGGTGTCCCTGCATGGAGACAAAGAGAGGCAACTGTATGAAGCTGTGAAAGTGAAGCCTGGATTGCCTTGGAAACCCCAAGGTGTAAGAGAAACCATACTTGTGGGATATCTGCCAAGGAGAACTGCTAACAGTGTAGAAAAAAACTGTCTTAGTTAGGACTTTTATTGCTGTGAAGAGACACCATGACCACGACTACTTTTATTTAAAAAAAAAAATTAATTGAAGCTGGTTTACAGCTTCAGAGGTTGAGTCTATTAATTATTATCATGGAGAAAGCATGGTGGCATGCAGATAAGACATGCTGTTGGAGTAGACGTGGTACTGAGAAAGGAGCCATGAGAGCTACATCTGGATCCACAGGCTGGAGAAGGAGACAGTGAGCACAGAGTCTGGCTTGAGCTTCTGAAAGCTCAAAGCAAATCCCCAGTGACACATTTCCTCCAACAGGCCACAACCTCCTAATAGTGCCACTTCTTGGTGACCAATCATTCAAATCTACTAACTTATGGGGATATTCATACTCAAACAACCACATCCCATTCCCTGGCCATATCATGATGCAGAAATGCATAGTCTATAACAGTCTCAACACCACTGAAAAGTCCAAAGCTCAAAGTCTCTTCTGAGACTGATACAATCTCTTAATTGTAATCCCTCTGTAAAATCAACACAAAAAAGCAGATTCAGCCCCAATTAAATGTTTTCCTTTTTAAGAGATGCCATGGTGCTGATCTTCACAGGAATAGAAACCCTAACTAAGACAATTATGGTTTCTGATTTTGTGCTTTTTGGGGTGGGGTGGTGGGGGCGTGTGCGTGTATGTGTGTGTGTGATTGTTTCTTGTGTTTTTCCTTTGGGACTTTTTGTTTGTTTGTTTTGTCCTGTTCTGGCTTGTTTTTATTTTATTATTTATTTACTTACTTACTTATTTATTTATTTATTTATTTATATGCCTGTTTGCTTTCTAGTAAGAGAAAGAAAAGTTATAGGTATGGATGGGTAGATAAGATCTGGGAAGAGTTAGGGAAGGGGAAGCCATGATCAAAATATATTGTATGAAAAAAATTTGTTTTCAATACATATAAAAAAATCCCACTACTTACTCTATCAGAGTACCTAGTTCAATTTTCAACATTCACATGGCAACTCACAACCACCTATAACTCCAATTCCAGGTACTCTAATACCATTACTGGCAACAGGCACACAAGTCCTACACAGATACATACGTAGGCAAAAACTTCCTTACACATAATATTTTTCATTTAATGAAAAAAGATTTATCTATCTTTATATGAAAGTGTCTGCATGTATGTGTGTCATATGCATGCCTGGAGTTCCATAAATAGAGCCAATAGAGTCTCAAAAATGATGCTGAATTCTCTGAAATTGGACTGGCTATGAGCTCCTCTCAGAATGCTAGAAACTGTAAGTGCTTTTAATTGCTGAATTATCTTTCCAGCTCCTGAATTTAAAATCTAATCATTCAAGAAAGGAAAAAGATCTCTCACTCCACCTCCCAGCATCTATACTTTAAAAAGGCTAAGTGAGCATAGGGTGTCAGAAAGAGCCATTACTAGAAGCCCTCCTTGATGGCACTTTAATCTTATACTGCTAGCCTCCAAAACTATGATCTAATTTTGTTGTTTAAGCCATTTAAACTATAAGATTTCGTTATTTCTGGCCACACTGACTAATGCAGTATAATTCTCTTTTGGCATGTGACTTAAGAAATATGAGGGATGAGTCTGAGGTCAACTTGGTCTATATAGTGAGTTCTAGGCCAGCTAGGGAGATCTTGCCATAAAGGAGAGAGAGAGAGACCAGCTTGGTTACAAAGCAAGTTCTAGGACAGCCAGAGCTACACAGAAAAATCCTGTCTCAAAAACCACAACAAAAAAAGACCCACTAAAGACATATTCTAGAAAACCCAACTTAATCTAAGTTGTCTACAGTTTAAGTGTGATGAAGTCTGAAAAGTCTTTCATAATACAATAAAATATTAAGCTGCGGTTCGAAAAAATATAAAACTACCTGGGTATACATAGGAGAAAGAGAGGACTAAAGAGATGGCTCAGCAAGTAAAGTGGCTACTATGTGAGTATCGGAACCTGAATCTAGATTGACAGCTCCCACATACAGGTGAGACATAGCAGTGTCAACATGGGAAAGAGGCAAAGACACAAATGTACTACTTCTCCTTCTGACAAATCTTGAGGACAATAATAAAATCCTTTCAAAACTTTCCTTTTGAGGTTGTAAGAATACAAAGCAATGAGCAAATTAAAAACCACTCATTTCATTGATATCAGTTTTTCTGTTATAAGACTGCTGAGTACTAATTCAACTTAATCAGAGTATGTGACTTAGGGTTTTTATTTTTCTAGCTTCCTTACTGAAAATGCTAAGCAGCAAGCACTTTTGCTTCTGACAATACACTACCTAGAAGGCTTTGTCCAGTTCTACATAAAAGCTTCAACTGTCTGAGATGTCCAGGAACAGAGATCAGGTAGCCATTCACTTCAATTAAAGGAAATTAAACAACAGAAATTACAGTTTCTACTTAAAGCAACAGAGAACTTGTTAACTGCCAAAGACATGTCTGCTATAGCCTAAATATGGTTTGTCTCCTACATATGAAAAGTGATTTACGAGGTATAGTATTTTGCATGTGTAAATGCAGCAAGTGGAAAGGGCAGATTTCATGGGTTCACTGGCAAATGGTCTTGTCTAATTGGTGAAATCCTAGTTCTTCAGAGAATCCCAAAAGTCTGTAAGACATCCAAAGTTGACTGCTGGCCTCTAAATGCACATGCAACTTGCATAGACAACTGCTCATAAAAACCTGCACACATACAAAAATACTCACCCGTACATGTGCACATGTTGACGACGAACACTATGACGTTGTTTTTACTGAGGAAATGAAGAACTGGCTTAGTCAACCTTCTAAGTCTTCCAAAAGAATGTATCCAATTCAAAGTTCTAACCTGATAATTTCAGTTTGTTTCCAGCACAGAACATAATATCTGTGAACATTTGCTTAATAATCAGTTGTTTAAATGTCAGTTACTGTTTTTTTAAAAAAAAAAAAAGGCCAGACATGGAGGTGTATGGTGCATACCTTTAATCCTGGCACTTGGGAGACAGAGGCAGGTGGATCTCTGAATTCAAAGCTAGCCTGGTCTACAAAGCAAGTTTAAGCCAGGGTTACACAGAGAAACTCTCCCTCGAATAAAACGAGAGAGAGAGAGAGAGAGAGAGAGAGAGAGAGAGAGAGAGAGAGAGAGAGAGAGAGAGAGAGGTATTATATCTGATCATTATTACATAATATTTTAAGGCTTGGTGTAGGCCTAACTTTCTTAACTAATGCTTAAAATATTTTTTGTTTTAAAGATAAATTCTCTCCCCATAAGTAATATTAACCTCAAAATCACAATCCTCTTGCTTTAGCTTCCTGAATGCTAGAACAGAGGCATTATCATGATCAGCTTGAACTAACTTTGGTTGGTTCTATGATTATTTCAGAACTTATATGACCAGAATATTCTTCCAGTACATATCTCTCCATTTCCTCCTTCCCTAAAACTTGATTCACTGGAAGCATATATTAGTAGAAGCTACCTGCCTTGGGTTTTAACTTCATTTCATCTCTTTTTGAATGTTTTCTTTTTTTATGTATGTGCACGCATACATGCCTTATCATGCCTGTAGAGGTCATAAGACAGCTTTTAGGGAGTTTAATTCTCCCACTATGTAGGTCCTAGGGATCATATTTGGGTTGCCACAAGCTTGGAGATGCCTTTACCCATTGAGCCATCTTGCAAGTTCAGTTTTACTTTATCTTAAACGGAAAATCCAAGAGTTTCCAAATAGAAAAAAATAAGGGGGTGGGATAGGTAGAAGACAGTAGAAAATGTATGCTAAACGCAACTGAAAACCCTCCAAATCCATGACACCCATTCACTTGGGACAACACTCCAACTGAGTCCTGGCCTTGACCAGCTGTGAGATGATTCTGGACACTTATGAGACTAGAAATGAAACCTACTGTAAAATTGAATTAAAAGAATGAAGGGGCTGGAGAGATGCTCAGTGGTTAAGACCATTGGCTGCTCTTCCAGGGGACCTAGTTTCAGTTTTCAGGGGGGATCTGACACCCTCTTCTGGCCTCCATGAGCTCTTCAAAATATGGTACATAAACAGGCAGGGAAAACACAAACATAAAATACAGTCTTTTAAAAATATAATGCATCTTACAAAAAATCAAAACTACTGAAGCAGCCTACCAGTCCCTATTTTTCTAGGGAGTCTCTTGCCTTCATCTCTCATCTCCCCATAAGAAAACTGGGTTACATATACATGCTTCCATGCTCAGCTTTAGCTAAGTTTAAGGGGATTTGACTCAGGTCCTCATGCTTATATAGCAAGCACACTGTCCAGAGATATCCTCAGCCTTTTTTTTTTTTTCCAAATTTTGACTCTTACTCAACCATAGTAGATGTTGGTATAAGTGTACATTTAGTAAAGGTGTATCAAATAAAAATTGATGGGCCTTAGCATGGAAATTTTAATTCAGTAAATTCACATTCTACCTTTTTTCCCTCTGTACTGACAGAGATGAAACCTTGTGCATGAGCCTCGTCCAAGCTAAGCATACATTGTGGTACCACTGAGTTACTTCTCCAACACCACATTATGCCTTTAAGCATACATTCCAGAGAGTCTATTTACTCAAACCAGCAATGAATCCCCAAGAATTCTTAGGACAAAGTAGCCAAAGAAGACATTTCTTAAGTTTTCATAATTTCAGTCAGACAGTGGTGGCACACGCCTTTAATCCCAGCACTTGGGAGGCAGAGGCAGGCGGATTTCTGAGTTCGAGGACAGCCTGGTCTACAGAGTGAGTTCCAGGACAGCCAGGGCTATACAGAGAAACTCTGTCTCAAAAAACCAAAAAGATTTCATAATTTCTTAAAATTAAAGTCCAAAGACAAAAATTACTTTCTAATCTCCACTAACCCTCAATCCAGACTAAAATAAAGAGGATAGGGACCTGCTTCAGTCTATTCTCTAAATGTGGCTACCCCTGCTCCAACTTGTCAGAATCATTCTCTTCAACACAGCCATGTTGTGAGATACAGACACAAAGAATTTCAGATTTAATACCCCAACACTCTAAGCTTA
Source organism: Grammomys surdaster (assembly GCF_004785775.1). Classification (NCBI taxonomy): domain Eukaryota; kingdom Metazoa; phylum Chordata; class Mammalia; order Rodentia; family Muridae; genus Grammomys; species Grammomys surdaster. Next base: position 5,285,611 of record NW_021604579.1, on the reverse strand, counting down.
ATAAATCTACTAAAAGTAAATTTCCCACCCCGCCAAAAAATAACTGATAAGAATGTAAGTGACAACACTTCTATCAAACTGTATGGCAAACAACGGGACTTGGGGCAATGAAGTTACTGAGGAAGTCTCTGACCCAATGAGAAACACAAACAGAAAACAGGATTTTAAAAAAATGAATATTAATGTTATACCAGCGCATATGTCTGTGTACCACATGTGTGCCTGCCTGTTGCCCACAGAGGTCAGAGAAGGACATCAGATCCTTTGGCACTGTAAGCTACCATGTGGGTGTTGGGAATTGAACACAGGTCCTCTTCTTCAAACCACTGGACAATCTATCTTTCCAGCACCCAGAAGACTCTTGAATGAGATTTCTATAATGAGTATTAACAATAAATTCTTAAGACAGTTCCCAATCAGGAGATCATTATATAAAATCATAATGGTAAAGACCATCTACTTACAAGCTGCCTCTCCTTGGAAGGCTCAATTCCTTCTGAAAAACAAAACAGATAAATAGGTTAAACAAATAAGGGCCCATTTGAATCCCATGAGCCTATCTAAATGGTCTAAGAAATTTATAGCATCATCTTAATAAGAGCACACATAAATGTTTCTATGTCGTAGTCTCTTCTTTTGCCTCTAAAATTTTATGAAAGCCAGGCACCATGGTGCAAGCCTTTAGCCCCAGTACTGAGAAGACAGACATGCAAACCTTTGAGTCCCAAGACAGCCAGACAAGGTTCTGACCACTCACTTGTCTATACCATTTCATAAATACTCCTCCATTATATCAATATCCAGCCATTTTTTACATTCAGAAGAGATTTTACTGTTTTGCTAAAATACATATAGCAATAAAATGACAACATAAAACACAGAAATAGTAACTTAAGGATTCCAAAGGTTCTCTATAGGGCTAGAGAGATAGCTCAGTAGTTAAGAGCACTGACTGCTCTTCCAGAGATCCTGAATTCAATTCCCAGAAACCACATGGTGGCTCACAACCATCTGTAATGGGGTCTCTAATGCTCTCTTCTGGTGTGTCTGAAGACAGCTACAGTGTATTCATATACATAAAATAAACAATTCTTAAAAAAAAAAAAGGTTCTCTATCTCAGATGAATTGCTAAGACTTAAAATATGTTGCTTTGAAAGCACTCATTCAACTTTTAAAATCTCTTTTAGATAAAATATCCCAATTTTCTTCATTTTAATTACTCATTTCATATGCATTACATTTTTAAAAATATTACAATTTTTAATAGTAATGTCTATCGATTACTATTTTTCTTTGATTTTTGTAATTGTCATATTAATTGCTTTCAAAATAAGCTTTGCAAAAAGGTTACATAAAACTATAAAGAATAAATGTTAATGAAACAACAGTCAGGATGACCTCTTTATTCTTCCCAGTTAAAGGTAAGATTTCACAGATAATTACAATATTTTTCTTCATTACATGCAATCACCTTCTCAGGGTAGATTATAGCAAGTCTTTGTGCCAGTCTTTTATCATTAATAAACTACAAAGGATTCATTATGATTAGGATATAAAACAAATGGAGAGAGTACTTAGGAGGTAGAAGCAGACAGATCTTTGAGTTCAAGGCCAGCCTAGTCTACAGAGGGAGTTCCAGGAGAGCCAGGGCTGCTACAACAGAGAAACTATGTCTCAAAAAAAGTAAAAAAAAAAAAAAAAAAAAAAAGAGTAAAATATTTTAGTCAAAAAATTATAATACAGAAAATACAAAATACAAAATGAAAGATCATGGGCTGGAGAGATGGCTCAGTGGTTAAAAGCACTGACTGCTCTTCCAGAGGTCCTGAGTTCAATTCCCAGCAATCACATGGTGGCTCACAGCCATCTGTAATGGGATCTGATGCCCTCTTCTGGTATGTCTGAAGACAACAACAGTGTACTCACATTAAATACATAAATAAATATTTTTGCCAGGCAGTGGTGGCACATACCTTTAATCCCAGCACTTGGGAGGCAGAGGCAGGCAGATTTCTGAGTTCAAAGCCAGCCTGGTCTACAGAGTGAGTTCCAGGACAGCCAGGGCTACACAGAGAAACCCTGTCTAGGAAAACAAAAAACAAAAAAATTGAAAGATCATTACAGAGACTAGGGAGATTGTTCATTGTACTTGGCATGAGAACTTGTTAGTTCCCTAGAGCCAACATAAAGCCAGATGCTTAGTAACCTCAGCACTGCAAAGGCAGAGATAGACAGATCTCTGGGACTTGCTGGTCAGCCAGTTTCATCTATTAGGGCAGCCCGGATCCCAGGGAGGGGAGCTATCTAAAAAAACAAGGTAGACAGTTCTGAGAATCAACACTCTCTGGCCTCCATGTTGATGCCCATCCTCATCTACCTATGAAATCATACATATCTAACCTAAAACATGTAAACAACTATGTGTCCAAAATACATGAAAAGACACATATATTAACGATTAAGACACCTATATAAACTATTAGGAATAGTTCTAGTCAAGGTTTTATATAAACCTTAGAGTAAGAATGGAAACCCTGTGACTGGCTTTCAGTGTTTCAAGTCCCAGTTCTCACCAGTCTCCTTTTAAACAATCCTCCCCTAAAACTGAGTTTTCTGCAACAGCGTTCCTGAGTATATCCAACCACACTCTGGGGCAGACCCGTGCCCACAAGTAGCTGGCCAACACAAAATGGACTCTAGGGTTTTTTGTGTTTTTGGTTTTGTCTCTTTTTTTTTTTTTCCAGTTTGTTTTTTCCTTTTGAGAGAGAACATAACATAAAGTTGCTAGGTAGGAAGGTAAGGAGAATCTAGGAGGAAACTGGGGAACAGGAAAGAATATAATCAAAATATACCACATGAAAAAAATTTTAAATTAAAAATTAAAATGTTAAAAAAAAATTCTTCCCTATCCCCCTGGCTAGTCAAGGAATTGAACCTAGAACCTTGTATATGCTAGTAAGTGCTATACCACCAAGCTACCCACAGGTTACACTTTACTTTTTATTTCACATCAAGGTATTGTCTGTGCTGGTCCTGAACATACTCTGTAGCCTGGGCAAGTCTTCAGACTTGTGATCCTCTGTCTCAAGTCTCCAGAACAGCTGGATTACAGATCTGAGTCATCAAGAGTAACTAGAACTACACATCTGTTATTTTTATATTATTGTTATGCATATAGTTGGTCTGATCAATAAACATACTAATATGTATTTATCCATTCTCAAATAAATACAAGATTATTTTCTTTCATTTTTCTACTCCATCAGAACTACACTCCTATAAACACTCTTGTACTTATGTCTGAGGCTATATCTACAAATATTTCTTGTGTTGGGCAAATTGGTACAGAGTTATAATACTAGCACTGGAAATGTAGAGGCAAGAAGACAGAATTCAACTTCATCCTCAGATACATAGTAAATCTGAGATCAACTTGGGTTACATCAGATTCTATCTAAAAGAAGAAGAAAACGTTTCTTAGAAATAAATTTCCGCTCAGATGTAGAACTGCTAAGTCATAAAGTACTGGGTAGTCCAAGTTTTTTCAAAGAACCACTGAACCAACAGCCCTCCATTTCCAACTCTTGGCATATTTTTTATTCTCAGACTTAGCTCTAATCCTAAACACGTCTAACTAATTGTCTATATAATATCTGAAGGCTGAAATGTCTAATAAAATCAACAGTTCTTCTAACTGAGCCTGAATCTACTCCTAAGTCTCTCTTCCTATCTCAGATAATGGTAGCTGTGTGAACTACCAAGAGAAAACAAAAAAGTGTTCTACAATATTGCTATGAGAAATAACTTTTTGAGATAATATCCTGTTCAGTTCACTATGATGATTTGAACTCATGGCCTTCACTGATCCTGGCACCCTAGCCTCTCAAGTTGTTTGGATTAAAGGTATATGCCATGCCTCCCTAGGTAAGGAGTATTTAGATGAGGTATAATAACAGAAAATTATAGACAAATGGGATTGTATCAAATTTAAAAGATTCTTTACAAAAAGAGTAAATGAACAACCTGTCCTTTACTGCCATTCTGCAAATGGGAGAAAATATTCATAGTCTGTATATCTGACAAAGAGATACTATCCAGAGTACATAATGAACAACAGCAAAATGCCAAATAATAGAACCTGAAGTTAAGATAAATAAACACCACTTGAAAGAGACATAATGATTGCTTAGTCAACTTGATATAGTCTAGCATTACCAGGAACTGCATCTCAGAAGAGCTGTCTAAACCAAGCTGACCTACAGGCATGTCTGTGGGGATTTTCTTGATTACATTAATTAATGTGACAAGAACCATTCTCTGTGTGGTCTGAATCATTCCCTGAGTTTAGGTTCTGAACTGTGTAACAGTCAATAAAGTGAACTAAGTATAAGTAATAAGCATAAATAAATTCACTTCTCTCTGTTTTTTACTACAATGTAAAAATTAAAGATGTAACTCCTGCCAATTTGGCTTCACAGATATGATTAACTCTAACCTGGAATTGTTACCTAAAGTAAGCCCTTTTTTCCTGAAGTTGCTTTTGGTCATATTACATTCCATTGCATACATACATTCACTGCAGCATGAATCTAAAACAGAAGACTTACAAATGGGCAACAAGTGTATGCAAAATTACACAATATTGTTATAAGAAGCAAATAAAAACCATACTCTTATTAATACTCAATTTCTAGAGGGAGGAGGGAGGAGGAGGAGGAGGAGGAGGAGGAGCATAAGGAGGAGGAGGAGGAGAAAATAGTTGCTAGTAAGGATGTAGAGAAAGGTGAATGCTTACATACTTTGAATATAAATCCATTCATTTGATTTTGATTATTTGTGGAAGTGGGAGGGTCTGTGCACGTGGAGATCATAGAACAAGTTTCAGAAGTCATTCTCTCTTCCTAGCATGTGGGACCTGGAGACTAAATCAGGCCATCAAATTTGGGGACAAATGTTCCTTTTAAAAAAATTAAAATTGCATTCATTGTTTTCTAATTTTATCTATTTTGTGTTTGTGGGTACTTCTTGCATGCTTGTCTGTGTACTACATATATACCTGGTGCCCACAGAGGCCAAAAAGGGACTTCAGATCCTCTAGAATAGGAGTTACAGATGGTTGTGAGCCACTATGTGCTTGCTGAGAATCAAACCTGGGTCCTCTGGAAGAGTAGCTAGTGCTCTTAATTACTGAGCCATGGTTCATTGTTTTAATAAAATTCTCTTCTTACTTCCCACATAAATTTTATATGAATCTAATTTCAATTCTAATTTATAATTTTATGTATATATGTTACAATTTCAAATATCTTTCTTACAATTATAATTAACAAGAGTTGCATTCCATTATACCATCAAAGCAGTTGCCTCCCAAGACACATTTTTTAAAATATTTAAATAAAACAAACAAGCAAACCACCTAGAATGAAAATCTAGAAAAGTTTAAGGAAGAGTATGTGTGTATCCTTATGTTATATATAATAATAATACTTTCGTCTATAGCCCAGATGGTACAGCTAATGTTTCTCTCTATTTGCTTTATTATTATATATTTAACTATCTATTCATCTGTTTTATAATGCATCTTGCAGTAGATTGTAGGCTTCTATACCAATCAGCTAAGTGTTTTATTAGCAAAGTTCAACAAGTAAGAATCTGTGTCTCATCAATATACAAATCTTGAACTGCAGAGATGTTGAGTGTGTCAATCAGTAACTTTGTAAATACACACACTCTAATAACTGAAATTTCTATTAAAATACAGAACAAGTCTAACAAATCAGAAAGTTCTATCATGTCATTTATTGATAAATAACTCCCCCAACATTCCAGTAGTATGTTCAAAGAAAACTCTATTCTTCCTATAGATACTTTTTCTGCCTGCTTGAATATTCTAGATGAATGGAACTATGAAACACCTGCTCTCTCTCTAGGACCTTACTATGTATTCCAGTGCCTTGAACTCATTATCATCATACCTTAGCTTCCCCAATGTATGAAACTTTTTATGTGGGGCCTTGTTTTATATATAGCACAGTGCATTTAAAATTCATCTGTGATGCTGCATATAATAGTAACAAATTATACTGCTTTTACTTGGTGATAGAGATTTGAGTTGTTTGCAGTTTGGGGCTTTTTAACAGCGTTTTCATAAATTAAGTTTTGTTTGTCTTAGGAAAATACATATGAATATGGAATTAGTTGGTTACATATGTAAGGGTTTTTTATATGAAACGAAGTATTTTTTTAAAGTGATTGTACCTTAGTAGTCTCATTAACAATGCATGAGTTTTAACTGCTCCAAATCCTACCTAAAATCTGCTATACTTATAATAATAATGTAAGAATGTTAAAAGGTGACTATTTTATAGTCATCCAATATATTATACAGTCCTGTTAGTCCTGTACACTTTAGCTACTCTATTGGATATATAATGGTATCTAGCTGTAGCCTTAATTTGCACTTTCCTGATGATTGGTGGCTCAAAGCATCTTCTTTTCATGTGCTAATCAATTAATTGAGACAGGAGGAATACAAATGAAGCTGGTCTGGACTACATAGAAGGTTCCGGGCCAACCTTAATAAAACAAGGTTGGGAAAAGAAAAGAAACAAAGAAGGAATTAAAAACAACAACAGCAACAACTCTATCAGATGAAGTGCAGTATTTTCATTATCATAACTACTTTGTAAATTCTTTAGAATTTTACTGTATAAACACTCTTGTCTTCTATCAAGACAGAAGATTTTCCAACTTTCCAGTTTTCATAATTGCTATAAAATGAACACAAGTGCAGACATCTTGCCTTTCTCATCTAGTCTCTCCGGGAAAGCATTCAACTATGTTGCCACTAAATATTAAAAGACAGCTAGAATGTTTTCAAAAATAACATTTAACAAATTAATAAAGCTCTCCGCTATTATTAATTTGTTTAGAAATGCTCATTATTTCAGATGTAGAATTTTTCTGTATAGACCAAACTGGCTTCCAACTTGACATTCTGCTGCCCCAGTCTCCCGATTACTGAGATTACGGGTTTGCACCATGTCTGGCTTGTCCCTTGATTTTCACAATGGATAACAGTATCTAGCTTCCTTTTTATAACATCTCTGTCATATGTTTGTATTATAATTATGCTGGTTTCTCCAAATGTGTCAAGAAGATAACTATTCTATTTTCTGAATGAACTTGAATTAAATGTATTTATTAAGTTCCCACAAACAAAATAATTTAGGCCTATAGACTTTTTTTCAGAATTCTGGCCTCTATACTAGTGATATCCATGATGTATTATTTCCTCTTCTCAAATTGTTCTTGTCCATATCATATTTTTATTAATCTCATTTGCTAGGGAAATGAATGATTCATGTTTGGACTATACTCCAATGTGACAGTATTATGAGCTGACATCTCTAGAGGTGAATAGATCATAGGTGATCCTGCCTTCCTAAATAAGAATTATTTATTAAAATTATTGTATTTTATTATATTTTATTTTTAGTTAAAAATTAATAAACTACTTATTAAAATTTCTTTAAAACACCTTTATTAGAGGCTTTTTTTTTTGCCTTTTTACCTTCTGCTACATAGAGGTAAAGCAAAAAACGCCATCTCCAGACAACAAATGCCTATTCATTAATTTTAGAATTTACAAGATTAAAAATTATAAGAAAATATCTCATCTTTTTGGGGGAGGGTGTTGTTTTTGAGACAATGTTTCTCTGTATAGCCCTGGCTGTCCTATACCAGTGTCCTACACAGGCTGGACTTTACTTGCTTGTCTCTGCCTCCCAAGGGCTAGGATTAAAGGCACCCACCACCACTGCCCCTGCAAAGATGTCTCATCTTTACAAATTAACCAGTCTGTGGGACTTGTTATAGCAGCATAAATGGAAAAAATATTCAGAAAATGCTTGGGAGGTATATTCCATTTTCCTAGCATCTAAAACAATCTACATAGAATATTGGTAATAGTTCTTCCTGGCTTTTAAAAAAAATAACTTCACTGAGTATCAAAAGACATAGTTTTAAGTAGCAATGATAAACACAGCTATATAAAATGAAACCCTTTATAGGTCAGAAAATGTATCCACAAAATGAATACATGAAAACTGACCATCTTGATCTATTTTCCTTACCATTCCTTATACCATAAGGCTTACATTTTACATCCAAAGCTCCAGATTAACACATTTTGTTCCAAAAAGTCTTTGGTACCAAAGAGGATCAAATTCTAGTAGAACAAGAAATACTCTCTAATCTGGTAAGGACAGTAAAAGTAACAATGGCTTCCCAATCTTTCCTACCCTCGGGAATATAGTATTGCATTTGGCTAAAAAGCTACATAACCAGAAATCTGGATGAAGTAACAGCAGTTCCATTTAGGCAAATAACCATAAATTCTCTGATTCATCATCTTTTAGAAGCAAAACCAGTATTATCTGACAATACATTCTAATATCAGATGAAGCTCATCTCAGCTTTCTCTGATCTATGTATTGTCCCCCTTACCACAAACTCTCTTCACTCCTTATAAACTTTTTAATTAGCATTCCAAACACCTATCTTGAAATAAAAAAGAAAGCAAAACTCCTTTAATTACTAAATATCCTTTTTTCTTTCTTTACATATATCATTTTCAATAACTACCTCACCAACTCCCTTCAATGCTGTATCTCTTAAGTTGTTTATACCTATAGTCTTCAACGTCTCTCTTCCTACCCATTCCTCAACATACTGCAAACACACTCACACCTCACATACCATTTGAACTATGCTTGCCAAGTTACCAACAATCTGAAGGTAACAAGCCACAATTGTTACTGGGTTGTTTTTTTTTTTTAACCAGCAATTCTTTCTATGTTTGACTCATTAGCAGCTCTTGACAATTTTATTCGCTCTTCCATCTTTAATACTTCATGAAAGTAGAAAGAAATTAGGTCCTTTGACAGAGACCACTGCACTTAGGTCTCTCTTCTTTCTCTCCTTCTTGGTGACTATGAGAAGAACAACTTGCTTCTCTCCTCCACCTACCACTTATATGATAGGCTGCCTCACCAGTCCCAATAATAATGGAACCACCCAATCAAGAACAGAAACCTGTAAATCCATGAGTCAAATTACTCTCCTGTATAAATTGATTTTTTTCAAGTAGTTTGTTACAGTGATAGAAGCCCAGTAACACAATAAACAAACAAACAAATGAATAAATGAGTAGATGGTACTTGCTATTATCACCATTATTCTAAGACTCATAATAGGATCCCACCTGCTAATTTGGAGTTACATTTATGAAAATTCTCAACTACAGTTAAGAACACTAAGAACCTTCAAAGTTATTATGTGTCTTAGTTATGGTTTCTATTGCTCTCATAAAACACTACAACTAAAAGAAACTTGGGAAGGAAAGGATTTACTTTGCTTACACTTCCAGTTGGGGCAAGAACTCGAGGCAGGAACTATGCAAAGGCCATAGAAAGAGTGTTGCTTACTGGCTTGCTCCTCATAGCTTGCTTTGTTATAACTTAACCCAGGACCACCAGCCTACAGGTAGCACTACCTACACCTCCTACTTCTACCTACATTGAGCTGGGCCCTCCAAAAGTCAGTCTTCAATTAAGAAAATGTAATTCAGGCTCACTCATAGACCAATCTGGTAGGGTTACTTTCTAAGTAAGTTTTCTTCTTCTAAAATGACTCTAGTTTGTATCAAGTTGATTAAAACTAGCCAGCACAACTCTATAAGAGTTTTGTGGCTAGTACTTATTCTTTTTTCCCCTCCAGAGCTGAGGAAGTGCTCTACCACTGAGCTAAATTCCATACCCTGCTAGTAGTTATTCTTGTAGGTATCAGAAACAATGTTTTTAGAAGGAATCAGCTAGCAAGGCAATATATAACACAAGCAAGAAAGACTGCTGAACGACTCAAAATCTGTCTTTTGTAGTGATTTACCACACTCCTGCTCTGAGCACTATGGTGTTACAGCTTCACCTATTCACAGCTCAGCACAAGACTATCTTGAGGGCAGAAGCCAAGGCAGAAACCAATGATTTTGCAACTATAGAACCTCTATGAAATTCTAATAAATTTTACTTTTCCTGACCACTTTGCTTTCTCCATTAAATCTCCATGGCATCATCCTGAAAACAGGTTTTAAGACGCAGTTGTTAGAATGAGATATCCCCCATAAGTTGATTATTATTTGAATACTGTGTCCCCATTTGGTGGCTGTTTGGGGAGAATTAAGAGATATGGCCTTGCTCAAGGACAAGCTTTGAGGATTCAAGACTCCTGCTATAACAAGTTAGTGTTCTCTGCCTCCATCTTATGGTTCAAGACATGAGCTTTCAGCTGCCTGCTATCTCTGTCCAACCATAAAAGACTCTAAAAATAACCCAAAATAAACTCTTCAGTCTTATCACAGGAATTGAAAATAAATAAAATAAAAATATAGAAAATTTACAGCATACAACAATAATGTGGCTAAGAGCATATAGGTTAGGCCTCTAATCTCAAACACTCAGGCTGAGGAAGGCAGATCTCTGAGTTTGAGGCCAGCCTGGTCTACAAGAATTCCAGAACAGCCAAGGCTACACAGTTGAGATTTCATTTACTTACACACACACACACACACACACACACACACACACACACACACACACACACACACAGGGAGAAAGGGGGGGGGAGAGAGAGAGAGAATGAGAATGAGAATGAGAATGAGAATGAGAATGAGAATGAGAA